>NC_090725.1:331671026-331676026 GCF_036898095.1 Palaemon carinicauda | reverse complement strand
AGGTGTGCCAGAAATTTCTGTGTCCAACCGTATGTCCATATTACATCTGAGGATCTTTAATCAAGGGTTAAAGGTCGCTCATGAATGGCAGAGGTAAGGGACAGTGACATTGCCCTAGCAAACAAGACAATGCCCTAGAGACTGACCATATATACATATGATCAGCTCCCAAGCTCCTTCTCCAACCAAGCTAGGACCAGGGAGGGCCAGGATATGCCTGCTGATGACTCCCCAAAACCCCCATTCTTAGCTCACAAGGATGGTGAGGTTGCATCGACCAAAGGAAGTAACGAGTTTGAACTGGACTCGAACCCCAGTTTGGCGATCACCAGGCAGGGACGTTACCAATAGGCCAGCAATGTCAAACAGAATCTCGAATGCCTCACATTCTATCAAAAAAGATAATCACAAGGATGGTAAGGATGCAACGACCAAAGGAAGTAACGAGTTTGAGCGAGACTCGAACCCCAGTCTGGCGATCACCAGGCAGGGACGTTACCAATTAGCCAGGAATATCAAAGAGAATCTCGAATGGCAAACATTCTATCAAAACATATAATCACAAGGATGGTGAGGATGCAACGACCAAAGGAAATAACGAGTTTGAACTGGACTCGAACCCCAGTCTGGCGATCAACAGGCAGGGACGTTACCAATTAGGCCAGGAATATCAAACAGAATCTCGAATGGCAACCATTCTATCAAAACAGATAATCTCCAAATAAGTATAATTTCGTACAAAATAAAAACAGAAGTTGTTGTGGCCTGATTGGTAACGTCTCTGCCTGGTAATCGCCAGTCGGGGGTTCGAGTCCCGCTCAAACTCGTTAGTGCCATTAGTGTCTGCAATCTTACCATCCTTGTGAGCTAAGGTTGGGGGGTTTGGGGGAGCCTATAGGTCTATCTGCTGAGTCATCAGCAGCCAGTGCCTGGCGTCCTAGCTTGGGTGGAGAGGAGGCTTGGGCGCTGATCATATAATATATGGCCATTCTCTAGGCCATTGTCCTGCTTGCTATGTCAATGACACTGTCCCTTGCCTCTGCCATTCATGAGCGAACTTTAAACCTTTACTGTCACCTCGTGTCAAAGGATAATTCATAATCCTACAGGATCATTTATCAGATTCCCTGGTGGTATTAACTGTCAGAGACCCAGTCCATTGCTGCCGATAACAGTCCAATCACCACGGTCTGATGTACGGTTCACAAATGACAGTTTATGTTTGATGTTGATTCATGCCAGCGTGAATGACGTTAATGAAGACCCCAAAGGTCGAAATGTATAATTTCTTTTTTCAGATATCTAAAATTATACATCGTGATTCTTTTATTGTTTAACGATATGCATTCTTTAATTGATGACGATTGTAGCCCCATTATTATTACTATTATTATTATTATTATTATTATTACTATTATTATTATTATTATTATTATTATTATTATTATTATTATTATTATTATTATTATTACTTGCTAAGCTACAACCGTAGCTGGAAGAGCAGGATGCTATAAGCCCAAGGGCTCCAACAGTGAAATATTATTACAAGCTAAGCTACAACCCTAGTTGGAAGAGCAGGATGCTATAAGTCCAAAGGCTCCAACAGGGGAATATAGTCCATTGAGGAAAGGAAACAAGGAAATAAATAAACTACAAGAGAAATAATGAACAATCGATTAACTATTTCAAGAATTGTAATATCATAAGAAATTTTCCATATATAAACTGAAAACTTCAAGAAAACACCAAGAGGAAGAGAAATAAGATAGAATAATGAGCCCGAGAGTAACCAAACAGATAGTGTAGGAATTGGTAGAGCATTGTGGGTGGTGCTAAACATGTAACTCTAAGTGCAGTAAGTGCGAGAGGGTGTGCTTTTTCGGAGCGAGGTGCACCAGGAATTCTTGTGTCCGACTGTATATCCATTGTGTTTACATTGAACACGTATGATTCAAAATTCTTGTTTAGAAATCTTGGTTTTGTCAGAATAAGTGTTATACAAAATTACTCATTTAGTTAATTTTCTATTAAGTGTTTTAATCAAAATTTAGAGTTATTGGGTCCACTGACTGAACAGAGAGTACTAAATTGGATCCCTCTCTCTGGCTACGGCTCATTTTTTTCCTTTTGCCTACATATACACCGAATAGTCTGGCCTATTCTATACCCATTCTCCTCTGTCCTCATACACCTGACAACACTGAGATTACCAAAGAATTCTTCTCTGTCAAAGGGTTAACTGCTGCACAGTAATATTATTATTATGATTTCTTGCTAAGGTACATCTCTAGTTGGAAGGGCAGGATGGTTAACGCCCAGGGACTCTAACAGGGAAAATAGCCCTGTGAGGAAAGAAAACAACGAAAAATAAAATATTTAAGAAGAGTAATAACATTTTATAATTATCGCCTATATAAAATGTTAAAACTTTAACAAAACAAGAGGAAGAGAAACAAGACAGAACAGCGTGCCAAAGTCTACCCTCAAGCAAGAGAACTCTAACCCAAGACTAGAGAATAATGGTTTGATTTTGGAGTGTCCTTCCCCCAGAAGAGCTGCTGACCATAGCTAAAGAGTCTCTTCTACCCTTAACAAGAGGAAAGTGACCACTGAACAATTACAGTGCAATAACCCCTTGCGTGAAGAAGAATTGTTTGATAATCTCAGTGTTATCAGGTGTATGAAGACAGAGGAGAATAATTAAAGAATAGGCCAGACTATTCGATGTATGTGTAGGCAAAGGGAAAGTGAACCGTAACCAGAGAGAGGAATCCAATGTAGTACTGTCTGGCCAGTCAAAAGACCCCATAACTCTCTAGCGGGAGTATTTCAACGGGTTCGATAAATAAGCCAGTCTAAAAATGGACTTCGTTACCCCTGAATTACCGTTGTTAGGCGAAGAATAGATTACATTCTATCAATTATCTTTAAATCTATACCCCGTAGAGCGCCTGACCCTGGCTCGAGGGATAGGTAGGGGAGCTAACAGCTGATCTTTAAAGATCATCATCTCAGTTTGCACTTGAGCACTTGCATAATACATGGGAAACTAGAGGGGCACCCCAGTAGAGCGCAGACCTCTGTTCCGGCAGCTTATTTTTCGACCTTTTGCTCTACCTTGACCTTAACATTTATTAATTAGCGTGGATTTTCATACACTCAAATATGAACCAAGTTTGAAGTCTCCATGAAAACGATGCCCAAACCTATGGCTGATTACGTGAATTGGACATTTTGCTTGACTATGACCTTGATCTTTGACCTTGACCTTCCAAAAATTAATAATTTACAGCTTTAAACATAACACTGAATTCCTCTATGATTAGGATTGTGGCCAAACTAGTAAGTTCATTTAGTGCCTCTAACCTCACCATCATTATAAGCTAAGGAGGGGGGGGGGGGGGTGGGTTGGGAGAGCCTATAAGTCTCCCTGCTGAGTCATCAGCAGCCATTAACTGGCCCTCCCTGGTCCTAGCTTGGGTGGAGAGGGGCTTGGACGCTAATCATATGACATAAGGTCAGTCTCTAGGGCATTTTCCTGTTTGATAGGGCAATGTCACTGTTCCTTGCCTCTCTCATGCACGAGCAGCCTTTAAGCTAGCCCCTAGCTTGGGTGAAGAGAAGGCTTGGGCGCTGATCATATGTATATATGGTCAGTCTCCGGGGCATTGTCCTGCCTCTCTCATTCACGAGCAGCCTTTAAGCTAGCCCCTAGCTTGGGTGAAGAGCAGGCTTGGGCACTGATCATATGTATATATGGTCAGTCTCCGGGGCATTGTCCTGCCTCTCTCATTCACGAGCAGCCTTTAAGCTAGCCCCTAGCTTGGGTGAAGAGAAGGCTTGGGCGCTGATCATATGTATATATGATCAGTCTCCGGGGCATTGTCCTGCCTCTCTCATTCACGAGCAGCCTTTAAGCTAGCCCCTAGCTTGGGTGAAGAGCAGGCTTGGGCGCTGATCATATGTATATATGGTCAGTCTCCGGGGCATTGTCCTGCCTCTCTCATTCACGAGCAGGCTTTAAGCTAGCCCCTAGCTTGGGTGGAGAGCAGGCTTGGGCGCTAATCATATGTATATATGGTCAGTCTCCGGGGCATTGTCCTGCCTCTCTCATTCACGAGCACCCTTTAAGCTAGCCCCTAGCTTGGGTGGAGAGCGGGCTTGGGCATTGTCTTGCCTCTCTCATTCACGAGCAGCCTTTAAGCTAGCCCCTAGCTTGGGTGGAGAGCGGGCTTGGGCATTGTCTTGCCTCTCTCATTCACGAGCAGCCTTTAAGCTAGCCCCTAGCTTGGGTGGAGAGCAGGCTTGGGCGCTAATCATATGTATATATGGTCAGTCTCCGGGGCATTGTCCTGCCTCTCTCATTTACGAGCAGCCTTTAAGCTAGCCCCTAGCTTGGGTGGAGAGCGGGCTTGGGCATTGTCTTGCCTCTCTCATTCACGAGCACCCTTTAAGCTAGCCCCTAGCTTGGGTGGAGAGCGGGCTTGGGCATTGTCTTGCCTCTCTCATTCACGAGCAGCCTTTAAGCTAGCCCCTAGCTTGGGTGGAGAGCGGGCTTGGGCATTGTCTTGCCTCTCTCATTCACGAGCAGCCTTTAAGCTAGCCCCTAGCTTGGGTGGAGAGCAGGCTTGGGCGCTAATCATATGTATATATGGTCAGTCTCCGGGGCATTGTCCTGCCTCTCTCATTTACGAGCAGCCTTTAAGCTAGCCCCTAGCTTGGGTGGAGAGCGGGCTTGGGCATTGTCTTGCCTCTCTCATTCACGAGCACCCTTTAAGCTAGCCCCTAGCTTGGGTGGAGAGCGGGCTTGGGCATTGTCTTGCCTCTCTCATTCACGAGCAGCCTTTAAGCTAGCCCCTAGCTTGGGTGGAGAGCGGGCTTGGGCATTGTCTTGCCTCTCTCATTCACGAGCAGCCTTTAAGCTAGCCCCTAGCTTGGGTGGAGAGCGGGCTTGGGCATTGTCTTGCCTCTCTCATTCACGAGCAGCCTCTTGGGTGGAG
>NC_090725.1:331663526-331666026 GCF_036898095.1 Palaemon carinicauda | reverse complement strand
TATATTTAATTAATTAAACTGGAAAATGGAAAAATAAAATATTAAGGGATTTGGTATAACTGATCATCACTAAATTACATATTTCAAATGAAAAAAAAAAATATTGAAAAAGGAACTGGAAAAGGATTTGGCATAAATTGATTGCTAAATTAAATTAATTAAATTAAATCAATTAAACTGATAAATGAAAAAGAAAGTATTAAAGGATTTGGTATAACTGATCATTATTAATTAAATTCTTTAAATGAAAAGCAATTGAAAAAGAAACTGGAAAACTGGAAAACGATTTAGCATAACTAATGATTGCTATATTTAATTAATTAAACAGAAAAATGGAAAAATAAACTATTAAAGGATTTGGTATAACTGTTAACTAAATTAATTTCTTTAAATGAAAAAAAAAATGAAAAAATATCTTGAAAACGATTTGATATAATTGATGATTGCTAAATTAAATTAATTAAATTGATAAATGGAAAAATAAACTATTGAAGGATTTGGTATAACTGATCATTATTAATCAAATTCTTTAAATGAATAATATTGAAAAAATAACTGAAAACAATTTGGTATAGATTATGATTGCTAAATTAAATTAATTAAAGTGAAAAATGAAAAAGAAGCTATTAAATGATTTGGTATAACTGATTATTATCAATTAAATTCTTTAAATGAAAAACAATTGAAAGAAAAACTGGAAAACGATTTGGCATAAATTGAAAGCTAAATTAAATTAATTAAACTAATAAATGAAAAAGAAGCTATTTAAGGATTTGGTATAACTGATTATTATTAATTAAATTCTTAAAATGAAAAGCAATTGAAAAAGAAACTGGAAAACGATTTTGTATAAATTATGATTGCTAAATTAAATTAATTAAACAGGAAAATGGAAAAATAAACTATTAAAGGATTTGGTATAACTGATCATAACTAAATTAAATTCTTTAAATGGAAAAGATTAAAAAATAACTGGAAAACGATTTGGTATAAATTATGATTGCAAAATTAATTAAACAGAAAAATGGAAAAAGAAGCTATTAAAGGATTTGGTATAACTGATCATAACTGAATTAAATTCTTTAAATGGAAAAATATTGTAAAAATAACTGAAAACGATTTGGTATAACTGATGATTGCTAAATTAAATTAATTAAACTGAAAAATGAAAAGAGAAGTTATTAAAGGATTTGGTATAACTGATCATAACTAAATTAAATTCTTTAAATGAAAAATATTGAAAAATAACTGAAAAGGATTTGGTATAAATTATCATTGCTAAAATAAATTAATTAAACTGAAAAATGAAAATGAAAAAGAAAGTATTAAAGGATTTGGTATAACTGATAATTCTTAATTAAATTCTTTAAATAGAAAAAAATATTGAAGAAATAACTTGAAAACGATTTGGTATAAATTATGATTGCTAAGTTGAATTAATTAGATAAATGAAAAAGAAAGTATTAAAGGATTTGGTATAACTGATCATCACTAAATTAAATTCTTTAAATGGAAAAAAAAAGATTGAAAAAATAACTTATTTAATAATTATTAAATTAATTAAACTGAAAAATGAAAAAGAAAGTATTAAAGGATTTTGTATAACTGATCATTATTAATTTAATTCTTTAAATAGAAAAAAAAAAGATTGAAAAAAATAACTGAAACGGATTTTATATAAATTATGATTTTTATATTAAATTGTATAAAATGAATAATGAAAAAGACACTGGAAAAAGATTTTGTATAAATGACAATCACTTAATTAAATTCTTTAAATAGAAAAAAAGATTAAAAAATAACTTGAAAAGGATTTTATATAAATTATGATTTTTATATTAGATTGTATAAAATGAATAATGAAAAAGACACTGGAAAAAGATTTTGTATAATTGATAATCACTTAATTAAATTCTTTAAATGGAAAAACAGATTAACTGGAAAGCCATTTGGCATAACTGACAATCACTTAATTAAATTCTTTAAATGAAAAAAATATATTGGAAAAATACACTGAAAAAGTATTTAGTGTTTATCAAGAGATAACGATGAATGTACATATTTTAAGCTTTATATTTTAAATGCATGTGTGCATAGATAGATAGATAGATAAATTACTTCGATTACACAATATCGAATAAATATCTGGTAAAAATATGGGATTTCAGACTCATGAGTGTATATTTATAGAAGAGAATGTGTATTTGTATAACGTAATGCGTCAATGCACATTATATAAATAAATACACTTATATATAAGTTTCTGCAATATATTATATTATATATTTAATACAAAAGCTTTTGAGAAGAAAATAACGAAGGGGTTAAAAACCTTACGTTAAAATTTAGAATGTTATCTTTGACAAAAGTGTAATCTAAAAAAAAAAATAATCACACGTCATTTACTTATACTCGTATACCTATTCTCTTTATTCATATTAATATTCATATATATATATATATATATATATATATATATGTATGTATATATATATATATA
>NC_090725.1:331653526-331661026 GCF_036898095.1 Palaemon carinicauda | reverse complement strand
AGGTTGAGGCGACTTGTCAAAATATAACTGAGGCCTTTTGCTAGCTAAACTATAAGCCCAATGGGTCCAATGGGGAAAAATGGTACATTGAGGAAAAGAAATAAGGAAATAAATAAAGTATATGAAAAGTAATAAACAATTAAAACAAAAGATTTTAAAAACATTAACAGTTTTAAAACATATCTTTCGTATATAAACTATAAAGAAATATGTCAGCCTGATCAACATTAAAAAAAAAACGAAAAAAATTTCTGCAAGTTCTACCGATTCAACTACCCGATTAGGAAGATCATTCCACAACTTGGTCACATCTGGAATAAAACTTATAGAATACAGTGCAATACTGATCCTCATGGTGGAGAAGGCATAGCTGCTAGAATTAAGATTGTTTTAATTTCACGGGAGCGAAACCTGAAACTAGTTAGTTTAGCGTCAGGAAAACAGGAATGAGGAAAATCGAGTTTCTCATTAATCTACTTACTGTAAAACACAACAGAGCCATCTGGTTTAAGTAAAGGAGAAAAGGCTAAGTCTAAACCAAAGATTTTTTAAGAGGAGGGGGAGTGCCTTTTCCTTTGGACAGTGAGTGACAGAGCCATCTTGTTTAAGTAAAGGAGAAAAGGCTAAGTCAAAACCAAAGAATTTTCAACAGTTGGGTGAGTGCCTTTTCCTTTGGACAGTGAGTGACAGAACCATCTGGTTTAAGTAAAAGAGAAAAGGCTAAGTCTTAACCAAAGATTTTTTAACAGGAGGGGGAGTGCCTTTTCCTTTGGACAGTGAGTGACAGAGCCATCTGGTTTAGGTAACGGAGAAAAGGCTAAGTCTAAACCAAAGATTTTTTAACAGGAGGGTGAGTGCCTTTTCCTGTGGACAGTGAGTGACAGAGCCATCTGGTTTAAGTAAAGGAGAAACGGTTAAGTCGAAACCAAAGATTTTTTAACAGGAGGGTGAGTGCCTTTTCCTGTGGACAGTGAGTGACAGAGCCATCTGGTTTAAGTAAAGGAGAAACGGTTAAGTCGAAACCAAAGATTTTTTAACAGGAAGGGGAGTGCCTTTTCCTTTGGACAGTGAGTGACAGAGCCATCTGGTTTAGGTAACGGAGAAAAGGCTAAGTCTAAACCAAAGATTTTTTAACAGGAGGGTGAGTGCCTTTTCCTGTGGACAGTGAGTGACAGAGCCATCTGGTTTAAGTAAAGGAGAAATGGTTAAGTCGAAACCAAAGATTTTTGAGCAGGAGGGTAACTAGTTTGATGTCATACTGGGGTTGAGACCAGATACTGTTCACATAGATATTCAATATCTTTATGGGTAGAGTGATGATAAAAAGTCAGAGAATGAAAAGTTTTTATAGTTTATATATAAAAAAGGTATTTTAATATTTTTACTGTTCTTGAAATATTTTATTTTCATTGTTTATCACTTCTCTTATCGTTTATTTCCTTTCCTCACTGGGCTTTTTTTCTGTTGGAGCCCTTGGGCTTATAGCATCCTGCTCTTCTAATTATGGTTGTAGCTTAGGTAATAATAATAATAATAATAATAATAATAATAATAATGATAATAATAAGCAAGTTCAAATTTTTAAATATCAAGCTATAACCCTAATTTGAAAAGCAGGATGCTATAAGCATAAGGGCTCCAACAGGGAAAAATAGCCCAGTGAGGAAAGGAAATAAGGAAATAAATAAGCTACAAGAGAAGTAATTAACAATCAAAATCAAATATTTTAAGACAAGTAAATTAAGGATAGTTTTAAGATTGTTCATTCATAAAGAAAGAAATAAGAATCATAATAAATTGATTATATAATTATGAGATAATTTATGCAAAATTCATAAGACCAGTTATCAACTTTAGTGCTCCATTGTGACATATCGTACATATGCAAATAACCTTGTAATTAATTACATCTCCTTACAAATTAGCATACATAATTCATAAATGTTGGGAAGAAAGAGGTTTTGGAAGATTAAAATTATTAAAATTATAATTATGAATATCATTATAATTATTCAAGCTATTAAATTTATTAGAATTATCAATATGAAGTATGAGAGTACGTGCAAGATATGATATATATATATATATATATATATATATATATATATATATGATAAATTTTCCACATTTAAACGTAGCTTCGTGGCTGAGTATTAAGGTCAATGTCATACAAGTATCCTAGACCAGGGTTCTAAACCCGGCCGGTCAGATACTATAGTCTTTGAGTGATTTCGCCTGGGGCTCTGATCCCGAGGTCGTTAAGAGAATCCAGACGTTTATGTATTAATATATATATGACTTATTTGAAATATATATATATATATATATATATATATATATATATATATATATATATATATAGCCTGACTCTTGCTCTTTATTCTATAGGGGAGACTTGCTTGTACAATGCACGGGTATATGTGTGTACATGCATTACATTCGCTTGTACAGTGCCCGGGTATATGCGAGCACATGCGTTACATTCTCTTGTACAGTGCACGGGTATATGCGAGCACATGCGTTACATTCGCTTGTACAATGCACGGGTATATGCGTGTACATGCATTACATTCGCTTGTACAGTGCATGGGAATATGCGTGTACATGCATTACATTCGCTTGTACAGTGCAAGGGTATATGCGTGTACATGCATTACATTCGCTAGTACAGTGCACGGGAATATGCGTGTGCATGCATTACATTCGCTTGTACAGTGCACGGGTATATGCGTGTGCATGCATTACATTCGCTTGTACAGTGCACGGGTATATGCGTGTGCATGCATTACATTCGCTTGTACAATGCACGGGTATATGTGTGTACATACATATCATAGTGCAGGTTTCATATCTATTTCTTTTACTCAAACACTGCAAGCAACATGGCTGTGCCAATATATGCAGCACGAATGCAAATCCTATTTTTCTCGTATCTCCTAATTGCAAGGATCAACATCACACTGCTTCTCCATTTATGGATTTACTCTTTCGTGTTTGAGGCAGTCACTATTTTCTGCACGATTTATTTAAATAGAATCTTTTGGGTAGTGCCATAGCCTCTGTACCATGGTCTTCCACTGTTTTGGGTTAGAGTTCTCCTGCTTGAGGGTATACTCGGGCACACTGTTCTATCTAGTTTCTCTTCCTCTTGTTTTGTTAAAGTTTTTATAGTTTAAATAGGAAATATTTATTTTAATGTTGTTACTATTCTTAAAATATTTTGCTTATTTCCTTTCCTCACTAGGCTATTTTCCCTGTTAGGGCCCCTGGGCTTAAAGCATTCTGCTTTTCCAACTAGGGTTGTAACCTCTGTACCAGGTCTCTTGCTTGAGGGTAGACTCAGGCACACTGTTCTATCTAGTTTTTCTTCCTCTTGTTTTGTTAAAGTTTTTATAGTTTATATAGGAAATATTTATTCTAATGTTGTTACTATTCTTAAAATATTTCATTTTTCCTTGTTTCCTTTCCTCACTGGTCTATTTTCCCTGGTGGGGCCCCTGGGCTTATAGCATTCTGCTTTTCCAACTAGGGTTGTAGCTTATCATATAGTAATAATATAATACTACACGATGTGTGGTGGCCGATGTGTTAACGTCCCTGACTGGTGAACGTCAGACTGGGGTTCGAGTCTAGCTCAAACTCGTTAGTTGCTTTGGTCGCTCCAACCTCACAATCCTTGTGAGCTAAGGATTGGGGTTTTGAAGGAGCCTATAGATCCATCTGCTGAGTCATCAGCAGCCATTGCCTAGCCCTCGTAGGTCCCAGCTTGGGTGGAGAGCCTCCTCTCCACCCAAGCTGGGACCTTGGGCGCTGATCGTATGGTCAGTCTCTAGGGCAATGTCACTGTCCCTTGCCTGTGCCACTCATGAGCCGTCTTTAAACCTTAAAACATAATTCTCAAAATATGTAGATATACGTTTAAGGACCCAGCTTCGTCTAAAGGGTTTGGACAGTACAGTTAAAAAAAAAAACCATAATTTTAATCGGAAATTCTCCTTAACAATATACTGTTCTCAGCCGTATTTCAGTAAAATACAGGCGACCGTAATTTTACCATCATTTGTTATTATCTTTTACGGTTTGGTGACCTTAATATCACTCCTTTAAGTAATATTTTGTTTACCAAATGCTTTCCATTCTCAAGAATATCGAGAAAATATTGAGAATGAAATTGCTACCATGAGAATAGCAAAGGATCCCTTATTAGTCTGCTCCGAGCAGACGCAACGTCCTTAACCTTCATCCTGCGCCGCAGGATGTAGGAAGCGAGGGTTGACCGCCTCAGGAAATCTGTTGAGGATTCGGCAGGTGAAGTAATTGGCGAGCGCTTGCAATCCTCAGCGCATCGCTCTCCTTCGAAGTCACGTTCGTCAAACAATTCTTCTTCCTTTTATCAGTATTGTTTCTTTGTATCGTTATCATTTATTATTTTGTCGTTTCTCTTTTGTTCTTCTTTCCATATGCATGGCTATATATTATCTTATCATCTATTCTTCCTTTCATAAATTAGTTGGATCGGTAGAACTTCAAAAGTTCAAACTTGCAGCAAATGATTTTTATGTTAAACAGAATGACAAAGTCACTTTTTATCATTTATATATATATATATATATATATATATATATATATATATACATATATATATATATATATATATATATATACAGTATATATATATATATATATATATATATATATATGTATATATATATATATATATATATATATATATATATATATATATATATATGTGTATATATATATATATACATATATATATATATATATATATATATATGAAAGATATGTTTTATTGCTCTCACTGTCCTTAAAATATTTCATTCTAATTTTTCACTACTCTTGTAGTTTATTTATTTCCTTACTTCCATTCCTCACTGGGCTACTTTTCCCTGTTGGAGCTCTTGGGCTTAGAACATCCTGCTTTTCCAACTAGGGTTGTAGCTTAGCCTGTAATAATTATAATAATAATAATAATAATAGTAACTGTCTCCTTTGTATATTAATTTGTCTTTCATAATCATCCATTAATTTTCTAACTAAAAAGATGACTTCGTTTTAAGCAATGAATTTAAGTTACCACAAGGAATTTCCACCATAAATGAACTGTCATCGTGAGCTTTACCTCAAGTCGGAAATTGTTAATCATTGTTATGGGTTCGTTTGTAATCATTATCATTTACTGAAGAAATATTACCCACTAATAGTAGTATTCTATTTTGAGGAGAGAGTATTCTATTTCTTCCTCCAAATTAATTCCTTCCCAAGACAATACCATCACTGGGGTTCATTTGGTGAATTCCCTAAGGTTTAGTATAAGGAATTTCGCCGCAAAATAAAGATAATGAAGGGAAGACCGGTGAGTCGCTGGAATTTCTGTGAGTATTTTTCCTCGTTAGTAGGGGCCGTTGGCAAGAGATGGCGCTGATCACTTTGGTCTTTTTGTTTACATCTGATTCAAGACGTTATCAAATATTCCACCACAAGCTTTGTATATATAACATGTAACATTTAGTGGCCTGTTGGTAACGTCCTTGCCTGGAGGTCATCATACTGGGATTCGAATCCCGCTAAAACTCTTTAGTTCCTTTGGTCACTGTAACCACACCATCCTTGTGAGCTAAGGAAAAGGAGTTTGGGGGAGCCATTAGGTCTATCTACTGAGTCATCTGCAGCCATTGCCTGACCCTCCTTGGTCATAGCTTGGATGGAGAGGGGGCTTGAGCACTGATCATATGTATATATAGTCAGTCTGAAAGGCATTGGACCTAGTACATAGGGCAATGTCACTGTTCCTTGCTTCTGCCATTCACGAGCGGCCTTTAAATGTAATACCTACAATAATATAATAATGTTAAGGGGTTGAATAAAGAAAAAATATAGTTGTGACACTTCCACAGGGCCTGTCAGTGAATTTTAGTTGGGCGCGTTGTCAATAGATGGCATTGATTGGAGACCTAATGCGCACGGCTTTTTTGCATAGATTACCGATCTTCCCTTTAATGTCTTTCGCCACGAATAGCTCTAGGTTGAAAAATACCAAGTAGGAAGGAGGAACCACCGACAGAGGTGTCCCTAATTACATGTACCGAGTAATCTTTACATCGGATAGGAAAACATAAATAGTCCTCAGGGTGGAAAGGTTGAGGTATAAGTCACGCCATTATTTTCACGTGAGTAAATAGCTGGAATTTAGTGCTTATGATCACAGCGATTTGAGTAATTACTCAGTGATGATCTCTACCTGACCTTTTAAACCCATTTTCGCTTATATTTCAACTTGTGTCTCTTGTTATAAGTCATTTCATAAGTTAAAACTTGCAGTGAATGTTTTCATGCTGAATAGGATGATGTAAGTTTCTCTTTATAGGTTATATAAGAAAAATCTATTTTAATGATTTGTACATGAAATATTTTATATTAATTGTTCATAATTCTCTCGTAGATTATCTCCTTATTTCCTTTAATAGAGGCATTCGAAATATTTAATTTCAATGTTGTTATTGTTCATGAAATATTGTATATTAATTGTTCATTACTTCTCTCGTAGTTTATTACCTTATTCCCTTTAATAGAGGCATTCGAAATTCTTAAACGAATAACAAATGTAGATTACAACAATCTATTCACGCCTAGCACAAATCAGGCCAGAAGTAACGGATACAAACTGGAATTGAAAAGATACAACACCGCTCAATGTGGTAATTTCTTTACATACAAAATAGCAAATACATGGAATAGTCTTCCAGCGGATGTAGTAAACAGTAACACGGTAAACGAGTTCAAGAATAAGTTAGACAAGACAAACGAGTTCAAGAATAAGTTAGACAAGACAAACGAGGTCAAGAATAAGTTAGACAAGACAAACGAGTTCAAGAATAAGTTAGACAAGACACACGAGTTCAAGAATAAGTTAGACAAGACAAACGAGTTCAAGAATAAGTTAGACAAGACAAACGAGTTCAAGAATAAGTTAGACAAGACAAACGAGTTCAAGAATAAATTAGACAAGACAAACGAGTTCAAGAATAAGTTAGACAAGACAAACGAGTTCAAGAATAAGTTAGACAAGACAAACGAGTTCAAGAATAAGTTAGACAAGACAAACGAGTTCAAGAATAAGTTAGACAAGACAAACGAGCTCAAGAATAATTTAGACAAGACAAACGAGTTCAAGAATAAGTTAGACAAGACAAACGAGATCAAGAATAAATTAGACAAGACAAACGAGTTCAAGAATAAGTTAGACAAGACAAACGAGTTCAAGAATAAGTTAGACAAGATCATAAAAACTCTCTAAATGTTTAAACTAAATCGCTCTACCTAAGAGCAAATGGAGTCTCCGGATGGACTAAAAAGTCTTTGAGACATCCAAAGTCCTTGTAACTCCTTGTAACTTACTGGGGTATTTTTTCCCTGTTAGAGCTATTGGCCTTACAGAATCTTACTTTTCCAACTAGGGTTGCAGCTTAGCTAGTAGTA
>NC_090725.1:331631026-331638526 GCF_036898095.1 Palaemon carinicauda | reverse complement strand
TCCCAACTATCCTCGAACTCCCCTTTTCTTTCAGCTTTCCTTTATTCCTACACTTCCGGCCACCTGCTCGATTACACATACCCAATTTCCGTTAGCCCCGCCCCCACCCCTCTCCCGAAGAGTCGAACTTCCACCCGTTGAGTGGGAGGCGATAAGGGGTGTTGTGGTTGAGTGGCTCAGTGGTGCTGGTGGTGTCACTGGCTCTCGAAGATGCTGTGACGTGGAAAAGGGCTGAGATTATTTCTCTTTTTGCGTTATGACCGTGTGAGGCTGAGTATCTGAATTCTCACTGGTGGTTCTGTATTGCTGTGTTCCTTGTATTCCATCTCTTGTTTTCCATTTCTCTCTCTCTCTCTCTCTCTCTCTCTCTCTCTCTCTCTGGGGTCATTAAGATTGTATTGTACTTATTTCATCGACCTTATATGTATATATATTTATCAAATTATTAGTATTTTTAAATATATATATGAACATATATATATATATATATATATATACAGTATACAGTATACATATACATTATACAGTATACATACATATATATATATATATATATATAGATATACAGTATACAGTATACATATACATTATACAGTATACATATATATATATATATATATATGAATACATTGTATACACATATATATGCATATATATATGAATATATATATATATATATATAATATATATATATATATATATATATGAATATAAATGTGTGTGCAAATAATGTATAAGTATATATGTGTATATAAACACACATATATAAATACACACACATATATACTGTATATATATATATATATATATATATACTGTCTATAAACATACAGTAAGACAGCATACCTAATACCTAAAAATCAACAAGATAAAAAAAAACTCTAAACCGTAATCGAAACATTTCTCGCTCCTATTTCACAACTGCAAAAACTCTTGTCTTGTTTTTTTTTGTTTTTTTTTTTCCAAGGGAGATTTATCGTTTCCTTAGGGTTGTAAGCCTTATTTTTCCATCGTTCCCCTCATACAATATTTCCATTTGATACCAAGTTGAAAAAAAAAAGTGTTTTTAGTTGCCAATTCTTTCGGCCTTTTTACTAAGTGATGATGTTTAAAGTATTTTTAATAATAATAATAATAATAATAATTATTATCATTATTTTGTTGTTGTTGTTGTTGTTATTATTATTATTATTATTATTATTATTATTATTATTATTATTATCATTTTGTTGTTTTTGTTGTTGTTATTTGTATTATCATTATTATTATTATTATTATTATTATTATTATTATTATTATTATTACCTCCACCAACGAAGTTGGGGGAGGTTACGTTTTCACCCCTGTTTGTCCGTTTGTGAACAACTTCTTGGCCACAATTTTTCTAATAGAATCGTGAAAATCTCAGGGGTTAATTGTTATGTCGAGAAGTGGAAGTGATTCAATTTTTGAAAGTCCTAGGTCAAAGGTCAAGGTCAGGGTCGAGCAAAAGGTCGACCGAACTAACACTAACCTTAACCACAAGTACGCACAATTTTTATCACACAGACTTCAAACTTCCGTGGCGGAGGTCTGCACCCTGAGTGGTTTTTTTTTTTTTTTTTTTTTTTTTTTTTTTTTTTTTTTTTTTTAGTTTGAACCATATTTTCCGTAGGTCTTCCCTCAACACCTAAATGAAACAAGAGAATGAACACTAGACCAGGAAAGCCAATAGGCCGATGAAAGGTAGCTGAGGTCGTTGTCATGGCAACGCTGTTAAATATAGGCATACTGTCGGAAATAGACTTGATGTCTATCTCCTCATGTTGAGAGGAAGCCATAGTTAAACCTCAAGCGATTGCATTGAAGACAAAAACATAACTTCCTCCAAACTTCGTTGGCAGAGGTAATAAAACTTATACACATATGAGTGTCAGCCTTTTGGGAAAACATAATCTACTTTCTTGCAAATTAGCTCCTCGAAGTTTTGGAAAATCTTAAGGAGATTCAATCATATAAATGTTATTGTTATTCAATATTATTCCCAGTGTACACGACCCGTCAAAATGGTGGCTAAGTCTTTAGATAGATATGGACGCGTAAGCATCAGTTCCTCACCAGGGTATGGCTAATCTCTTTCTCCTCCTTATCCGAGGGACAGCGAGAGCTGGGCGTGGCTGAAAAAATATACAATAATTTATATATATATATATATATATATATATATACTGTATACATCAAGACACTTGCTTTTAATTATTTAAGGGAGATTACTATTACCAGATAAGCTACAATAAGAGTTGGAAAAGCAGGATGCTATAAGCCCAAGTGCTCCAACTGGAAAAAAAGCCCAGTGAGGAAAAAAAATAGGGAAACACATAGAAAAGTGTACACGATTTTACCCTCTAGAAAAATAACTCTATACCTAGACAGTGGAAGACCATAATACAGAGGCTATGGCACTCCCAAAGAATAGAGAACAATAGTTTGATTTTGGGAGTATCCTTCACCTAGAAGAGCTGCTTACCATAGCTACAGTAAATTCTACCTAATGGAAGCACTTATAAGTTCTACCAATTTTCTGATTCTGCATTACTTATAAACTTTTGAAATGTGTAGCTAACAATGGTTACTTTCCTCTTGGTAAGGGTAGAAGAGACTCTTTAGTTATGGTAAGCAGCTCTTCTAGGAGAAGGACACTCCAAAATCAAACCATTGTACTCCAGTCTTGGGTAGTGCCGTAGCCTCTGTACCATGGTCTTCCACTGTCTTGGGTTAGAGTTCTCTTGCTTGAGAGTACACTCGGGCACACTGTTCTATCTAGTTTCTCTTCCTCTTGTTTTAAATTTTTATAGTTTATATAGGAACTATTTATTCCAATGTTTTTACTATTCTTAAAATATTTTATTTTTCCTTGTTTCCTTTCCTCACTGGGCTATTTTCCCTGTTGGGGCCCTTGGGTTTATAGCATCATGCTTTTCCAATTAGGGTTTTAGCTTAGCATTTAATAATAATAATAATAATAACTATTGTTTCTTGTCTTGTTAGAATCAATTTTTTCCGATCGACGTTAAAGAACATATTATTGTTATTATTATTATTACTATCCAAGCTACAACCCTAGTTGGAAAAGCAAGATGCTATAAGCCCAGGGGCTCCAACAGGGAAAAATAGCCCAGTGAGGAAAGGAAATAAGGAAATAAATAAATGAAGAGAACAAATTAACAATAAATCATTCTAAAAAAGTAACAACGTCAAAACAGACATGTCACATATAAACTATTAACCACATCAAAAACAAATAAGTCATAAATAAACTATAAAAAGACTCATGTCCGCCTGGTATCGTCACTTAGAATAATTAGATTTCGCCGTCTTTTATAAGAAATGTATAAATATTTCAAATATAAATTCTTTAATATAACCATTAATAAAATACAATTAAAGGTTTAAAGGCTGTTAATGAATGGTAATGGCGAGGGACAGTGACATTGCCCTATCAAGCAGGACAATGCCCTAGAGACTGAACATACATACATATGATCAACGGCCAAGGTCCCTCTTCATCCAAGCTAGGACCAGGGAGGGCAAGGAAATGGCTACTGATGACTCAACAGGTAAGCCTATAGGTTCCCCCAGACACCAAATCCATAGCTCACAAGAATGGTGAGGTTGTAGTGACCAAAGGAACTAACAAGTCTGATCTGTCGCTACGTGGTACATGATACGGTAAAAGTTATTAAAAGATAAATTCGATTTGATATTTTGATACCAAACTATCAGTTAACATTGGCCAACACAAGAGAGTGGAATTGATCCTAAAGATAAGATCAGAGAGAGAGAGAGAGAGAGAGAGAGAGAGAGAGAGAGGGGGGGGGGGGCTTTATACAGCCCCAGTCAAGAGAATCTTTTGATTGCAAACTATCAGTTAACATTGGCCTACTCTACAAGCGATAGGAATTGATCCTAAAGATAAGATCAGAGAGAGAGAGAGAGAGAGAGAGAGAGAGAGAGAGAGAGAGAGAGAGAATACAAGGAACTTAATAGTCCATCCGGGGAGACTCCACTTGCTCTTGGGTAAAGCGATTTGGTTTGATCATTTACACAGTTTTTGTGATCTTGTCTAACTTATTCTTGAGCTTGCTGGAAGTCTGTTACATGAGAGAGAGAGAGAGAGAGAGAGAGAGAGAGAGAGAGAGAGAGAGAGAGAGAGAGGAGAGAAAGAGGCTTTATACATCCCCCTATCATTTTACAGATAGATGGTTCGAATCTTTTTATCAATATGACTGTACCAGACAAGAGGGTGGGACCCTAACAGATTGCCCTAAAAAAACCCCACAATTTAATTGAAATAACGAGTAATGTATTCTTCGGATTTATATAGATTTATTCGAGCGGGCGAGTACACGCTTGTATGTGTTTAATGTATGTGTGTGTGTATATATATGTATGTATATATATATATATATATGGAAATATTTATATAAGTATAATGCATAAATATATATATATATATATATATATATATATATATATATATATATATATATATATATACATGTATAAATACACACAAATATAGATATATTTATATAAATATATATGTATATATATACACATTCATTTATAACATAAATAGTATATTATACATAAAAATATCTATATCTATATATATATATATATATATATATATATATATATATATATATATTCACACACACGCACACACACACACACACATATATATATATATATATATATATATATATAATATATATATAATATACATAATATATCTATACACATGTTACTACACATTAATACATCAAGATTAAATAATTTCTCTAACTGGGAGTGGCTACAGAGTAAAAACAACAAAGTGGTCACTGCTACAATCTACCTTCAACAAAATCGAGCATCGAGAAAAAAAAGAAAAAAGAAAATTTAATTAAAGATAAGGGGAATCTTAAAATCATTTATTTAGATCCAAGAGCCAGAAAATCCCTGAGAGGTTACACATAAAAGAACCAATTGATATTAAGATTTAAGGGCTCCTGGCTACTCTAGTGGCAACGTGTTCGCCTTGCCTTCGCATGGCAGCAGATCTATCCCAGTTAGGGACCGTGAGTTTAAGCTGTTTACTGGGGAGGCCACTGCTGTGGTTGTGGGTTGTGGTAGCAGATGTGGTAACGTCCCTGACTGGTGAAATCCAGATTGGGGTTCGAGTCCCACTCAAAATCATTAGTTTCTTTGGTCGCTGCAACCTCGACATCCTTGTGAGCTAAGGATGGGGGCTTTGGAGGAGCCTATAGTTCTATCTGCTGGGTCATCAGCAGCCATTGCCTGGCGCCCCTTCGTCCTGGCTTGGGGGAGAGGGGGCTTAGGCGCTGATCATATGTATATTTGGTCAATCTCTAGTGCATTGTCCTGCTTTATACGGCAATGGCACTGTCCTTTGCCTCTGCCGTTCATTAGCGGCCTTTAAACTTTGAAAGTGTTCACCTTGCATTCGCATGTCAGCAGATCGATCCCCGGACCGTGAGTTTAAGCTGTTTACTGGGGAGGCCACTGTTGTGGCTGGGCACTACAGTGGGGGGTTTGGCTTGTCCAACTGACGTTCTGGTGAGTATCTATTCTGATGAAAATGAAATAAGACACCTTTATCTTGATATATGCTTGGATTGCTGGTAATGAAAAAAACAGATGCTTATGCTAAAGCATCAATATATTTAACTTGACATTAAAATTTCTATTATCTAAGCATCCCAAAGCATTTTCTGATACCAAAAAGGTAGACTATATGGAATAATGAATCTAAAAGTAAAATGCTAAATAAAATTCACTATGGTAGTCGTGCTATGATAATGAAACCATATCCAATAGATTTTGTAAATTTGAGAAAAAAAGGCCTCAGAAGAATATTGGGAGTTAATTGGCAGGACAGGATTAGAAATGAAACTATAAGAGAGATTACTCAAATGCTATATGTGGATAAGATCATGGTGAGCGGTAGAGGGAGATGGTTTGGTCATGCTCTTCGCACTCTCCAAGAGAGATTAGCTCACCAAACGTTCAGCTGGGCTCCACAAGGCACTAGACGAGTTGGAAGACCCAGACCTATATGGATGAGGACTATGAAGCGTAAAGTAGGAGAGGACGATGGGAGAAGTATTGATTTAAAAGCTCAAGATAGATATGCCTGGCGAAAACGAACTGAGGCCCTTTGCGCCAATAGGCGTGGGAAGAGATGAATAATAATAATAATAATAATAATAATAATAATAATAATACACGAAGCTGAATGCAACTAAGAACCCGACACTACAAAATGGCAGTCTCTGGAGACTGATTAACCAAATAATAATAATAATAATAATAATGATAATAATAATAATAATAAATATAATAATAATATAGTAATAATAATAATAATAATAATAATAATAATAATAATAATAATAATAATAACTAGAAAAGCCCTCTGAGAATGCAGATCTCCACCACAAAAGCTTATTTCTCAAAACCAGCTTGCCTTTCCCAGAATCAATTTAGACCGTAGGCGTATTTGAAGTCTGTGTGTCAACCATGTGCGAACTTGGGGTTAAGGTTAGGTTAATCCGGTCAACCTTTAGCTCGACCTTGACCTTGACCTTTGACCTAGGACTTTCAAAATTGAATCATTTCCATGTCTCAATATAATAATTTATCTCTGAAAGTTTCAGTATTCTATGAGTAAAATTGTGGCCAGGAAGTTGTTCACAAACAAACAAACAGACAAATGGCAAAATGGGGGTGAAAATATAACCTCCTACGAACTTAGTTGGCGGAGGTAATAATAATAATAATAATAATAATAATAATAATAATAATAATAATAATGATAGTAATAATGATAATAATAATACTAATAATAATAATAATAATAATAATATAATAATAATAATAATGACAATAATAATAATAATAATAATAACAATAACAATAATAATAATAACAATAATAACAATAACAACAACAACAACAACAATAATAATAATAATAATAATAATAACAACAACAACAGCACCTAAGTATAACATTCTTTCAATTTACTCCACCCTTAAAGCTATTGAAAAGCCATGTAAGAATAACACACCCAAGTCTACTGCCAATATATTCACATATTCCAAAACGGGGCTTCGCATCCATCATAAACCGATTGGAAACTCTCTTTATACCTTATCTTCCTTCACCATACATACTCAACACTCTTACATTTCCAATATATCGATTTTACCATAATTCTTTTCTCTTCAAAGTCAATGTATGCAATAGTTTTGCCACTTTATAGTATGGTTAATTATTTCAAAACAATATTTAATATATGCACCCTCTTATTATTATTATTATCATCATTATTATTATTATTATTATTATTATTATTATTATTATTATTATTAAATGCTAAGCTACAATCCTAGTTGGAAAAGCAGGATGCTCTAAGCCCATGGGGCCCAACAGGGAAAATAGCCCAGAGAGGAA
>NC_090725.1:331601026-331616026 GCF_036898095.1 Palaemon carinicauda | reverse complement strand
GTGATTATTACTTTTTATAATCAGTTTGAAGTGTTTGATGAAATGGGTTGTGAAAAAGTTATTATTATTTATTTTTATTCAGTTTGAAGTGTTTGATGAAATGGGCTGTGAAAAAGTGATTATTATGTTTTTTTATTCAGTTTGAAGTGTTGGATGAAATGGGCTGTGAAATAGTTATTATTATTTCTTTTTATTCAGTTTGAAGTGTTTGATGAAATGGGCTGTGAGAAAGTGAGTATTATTTTTCTATTCAGTTTGAAGTGTTTGATGAAATGGGCTGTGAGAAAGTGAGTATTATTTTTCTATTCAGTTTGAAGTGTTTGATGAAATGGGCTGTGAGAAAGTGAGTATTATTTTTCTATTCAGTTTGAAGTGTTTGATGAAATGGGCTGTGAGAAAGTGAGTATTATTTTTCTATTCAGTTTGAAGTGTTTGATGAAATGGGCTGTGAAAAAGTGATTATTATTTTTTTTTTATTCAGTTTGAAGTGTTGGATGAAATGGGCTGTGAAAAAGTGATTATTATTTTTTCTATTCAGTTTGAAGTGTTTGATGAAATGGGCTGTGAGAAAGTGAGTATTATTTTTTTATTCAGTTTGAAGTGTTTGATGAAATGGGCTGTGAAAAAGTGATTATTATTTTTTCTATTCAGTTTGAAGTGTTTGATGAAATGGGCTGTGAAAAAATGATTATTATTTTTTTATTCAGTTTGAAGTGTTTGATGAAATGGGCAGTGAAATAGTTATTATTATTTTTTTTATTCAGTTTGAAGTGTTTGATGAAATGGGCTGTGAAAAAGTGAGTATTATTTTTTTAATTCAGTTTGAAGTGTTTGATGAAATGGGCTGTGAAAAAGTGAGTATTATTTTTTTAATTCAGTTTGAAGTGTTTGATGAAATGGCTGTGAAAAAGTGATTATATTTTTTTTATTCAGTTTGAAGTGTGTGATAAAATGGGCTGTGAAAAAGTGATAATTATTTTTTTTATTCAGTTTGAAGTCTTTGATGAAATAGGCTGTGAAAAAGGGATTATAGTTTTTAAACCAGTTTGAAGTGTTTGATGAAATGGGCTGTGAAAAAGTGATAATTATTTTTTTTATTCAGTTTGAAGTGTCTGATGAAATGGGCTGTGAAAAAGTGATTATAGTTTTTTGGATTTATTTTTCAGCCTTTTTTTTTTAGTTTCATATATATCTATTCTAAATTTTAATCTATTTATAATAATCTATTGTTCTTATTTAAATCTATTATCAATACGTAGTTCAAGGTTATGTTGTTACTGTTCTTGAAATATTTCATTTTAATTGTTCATTACTTCTCTTTTAGTTTATTTATTCCCTTGTTTCCATTCCTCACTGGGCTATTTTTCCCTGTTGGAGTCCTTGAGCTTATAGCATCTTGCTTTTGCATCCAAGGTTACAGCTTAGTTTGTAATAATAATAATAATAATAATAATAATGATAATAATAATAATCTACGCCATGTGGATATGTATATGCATAAAATCACTGAATTATTTCAAAACAGCCAAATATCCCATTAAATTTTTCTCTTTATTTCTTTATTTAAAGGTCGCTCATAAATGGCAGAAGCAAGGGACAGTGACATTGTCCTAGCAAGCAGGACAACTACCTAGAGACTGGCCATATATACATATGATCAGCGCCTAAACCCCTAATGCTTTTCATATGTGAATATGGTCAGTCTCTGGGGCATTGTCCTGCGTGCTTGGCACTATCACTGTCCCTTGCCTCTGCCATTCATGAGCGACCTTTATAGATCTTGCCTGGCCCTTCCCTTCTCCACCCAAGCTAGGACCTGGGAGAGCCTGACAATGGCTGTTGATAACTCAGTAGATAGATATATAGGCTTCCCCAAATCCAGCCTCCTTAGCTCTAATGGTGAGGTTACAGAGAGTAAAGGAACTATTGAGTCTGAGCAAGACTCGAACCCCAGTCTAGCGATCACCAGTCAAGGACTTTACCAATAGGCCCCAACAACAATATGAATATTTATCAATAACTCATTTCACGTTTCTTCACTTAATGATCTATCACGAGGCTGATCTCTCTCTCTCTCTCTCTCTCTCTCTCTCTCTCTCTCTCTCTCTCTCTCTCTCAAGAATTAAATTAATTTTCATTTTCATGCCACAGAAAAATGAAGCCCCTTCCTTTGTAATTTCATTTCTTTCTTTTTCATACCGAACAGAGAGAATCTTATTTCATAGAAGACAATCTCTCTCTCTCTCTCTCTCTCTCTCTCTCTCTCTCTCTCTCTCTCTCTCTCTCTCTCATAAAGGAATGACTTAATTCCCCCCCCTCTCTCTCTCTCTCTCTCAGAGGAAGGGTACTTAGTTCCCCTTTCTTAGTGATGCACTTTCTCTCTCTCACAGAGAAAGGGGACTTAGTTCCTCTTTCTTAGTGATGCACTCTCTCTCTCTCTCTCTCTCACAAACGAATGGGACTTGTTCCCCTAATATAGTGATATCTCTCTCTCTCTCTCTCTCTCTCTCTCTCTCTCTCTCTCGGGAACTGGTCGTCAGTTGCATTCATTACAATATCCCCCTTGTAAATATTCCACACATGATAATGAACACGGCCTATTTTTTAGCCGATTCCTCTCGGCCATTTCAATGGAATATGGAATGCCATCTCTCCTTGCACATTGCAACGCAATGATTAGCAATCCGTCTGCGGTAAACAGCAGTTGGAAGTGGTAGTTTTTTTCCCCCAGCCAACGGATGTCGGTTTTCCCATGGGAAATGTTTAAATAACTCATTCTGGTCTGGTTTTTTTTTCCTTTTGGTTTAAGGGGTGCTTTTTGAGTACCAACTACTTTTTTATCTAATTCTTTCAAGGATTTTTTTATTTAGGTTGCTCGCTAATTTCTTATTTCATGAAAATTGCTTGCTAATTCTTTATTTTAAGTAAATTGCTCGCTTATTTCTTATTTCATGAAAATTCCACGCTAATTTATCCGTATTTCATGTAACTTGCTCGCAAATTTATCCGTGTTTCATGTAAAGTGCTCGCTAATTTAGCCGTGTTTCATGTAAATTGCTCGCTAATCTACCCGTATTTCATGTAAATCACTCGCTATTCTACCCGTATTTCATGTAAATTACTCGCTAATTTATCAATTTTTCATGCAAATTGCTCGCTAATCTACCCGTATTTCATGTAAATTGCTGGCTAATCTACCCGTATTTCATGTACATTACTCGGTAATTTATCCGTATTTCATGTAAATTGCTCGTTAATTTATCCCCTTTTCCATAATGGAAAATAAAGATTTTATCAACTAGGGTTGTAACTTAGCAAATAATAATAATAATAATAATAATAATAATAATAATAATGATAATAATAACACACGAGTATACCATGAAATCATTTCCGTTTTCTTTAAAGCGTGACACAAATCAAATAACACACACGCTATTGTATCGATATATAGATAATAATAATAATAATAATAATAATTGACAAGATATGTTTTACTTGAAAAAGAAATTAGAATCACAAAGGATGTATATCAAATGTAGATACATACAATATTATATTATTATTATTATTATTATTATTATTATTATTATTATTAATTGCTAGGCTACAGCCCTAGTTGGAAAAGCAGGATGCTATAAGCACAAGGGCTCCAATAGGGAAGAATATCCCAGTGAGGAAACGAAATAAGAAAATAATTACTCTACTAGAGAGGTAATAAACAGTTAATATAAAACAATGGGTAACATTAAAATAAGTTGTTTCATATATAGACTAAACTACAAAGAGAGACTTATTTCAGTCTGTTCAACATTAAAAAAAAAAAAAAAAAAAAAATATTTGCTGTACTTTTAAACTTTTGAAGTTCCAACGATTCAACTACCTGATTAGGAAGATCATTCTAATATGTTAATCATCTTAATCAAACAAAAATATCAAAACATAACGGTCATTCAAAAAAACGTTATTATAATTTTCAAAGAAAGCGGGCCAAGAACATCTGCTTCGTAGAAACGTTTATCGAAAACACCTGCTACATTTATTGTACATTCATTTCCCTCGTTAACCAGATCCCCAAAAGTACAGCCGGTATAGCCTACACCTGCTTATAGACTTCCTTCCACTACAGAGCGCAGCTCGGCGGTTTGCGGGTGTAACGATAATTGAAGCACACTTCCTGTGCGTGAAGTACTGAGAGAGGGTAAGGAGAGCCAGTCTCGAAATTCCCTATTATTATTATTATTACTTGCTAAGCTACAACCCTAGTTGGAAAAGCAGAATGCTATAAGCCCAGGGGCCCCAACAGGGAAAATAGCCCAGTGAGGAAAGGAAAGAAGGAAAATAAAATATTTTAAGAAGAGTAACAACATTAAAACAAATATTTCCTATATAAACTATAAAAACTTTAACAAAACAAGAAGAGAAATCAGATAGAATAGTGTGCCCGAGTGTACCCTCAAGCAAGAGAACTCTAACCCAAGACAGTGGAAGACCATGGTACAGAGGCTATGGCACTATCCAAGACTAGAGAACAATGGTTTGATTTTGGAGTGTCCTTCTCCTAGAAGAGCTGCTTACCAAAGCTAAAGAGTCTCTTCTACCCTTACCAAGAGGAAAGTAGCCACAGAACAAATACAGTGCAGTAGTTAACCCCTTGAGCGAAGAATAATTGTTTGGAAATCTCAGTGTTGTCAGGTGTATGAGGACAGAGGAGAATCTGTAAATAATAGGCCAGACTATTCAGCGTATGTGTAGGCAAAGAGAAAGAACCGTAACCAGAGAGAAGGATCCAATGTAGTACTGTCTGGCCAGTAAAAGGACCCCATAACTCTCTGGCGGTAGTATTTCAACGGGCGGCTGGTGCCCTGGCCAACCTACTACCTGAGAACTTTCTCCGTATGAAGGGGGAATACTCGCTTATATTTCGATGGAATTTGCTCCCTAAGGCTGCGTTTACACCAAGCGAATCGAATCGATTCAATTCATGGAGAATCCTTTAACTCGAGTCATTTTGAATCAGTATAGTTCCAACTTACTGAATCTGATTAACACATCATTCAGTACCAAGGCAGCCTTCGAGGAGTATGGACCTTCTTTGCTGTTGCAGAAATAGCATTGTTGGTGTGGTTGATAAAGTGTAGACGGAGGCGGAGAAAACGAATATGGGTGCATCCAATAAATTCCAGAATATCTGAATTTGGGAGCTTTGGACATTTGTTCCCAGATTTGGTCAATAATCCGGAGAAGTTTTATGACTTCTTTAGGATGACCACAAAACAATTTAAGATGTTGGTTGAGTTAATGGGACCCTCCACCGAGAAGCAGAATACCAATTACCTTCTTGCAATTCGACCTGACTCGCCTTGACTGATGAAAAAATGGGACCGTGATTCTGAATCGCCATGAATCTCCATGATTTGAATTGACTCGATTCGCTTGGTGTAAACGATTCCATTGAATTTAACGTGGCGAATCATGACGAATCATGAATTGCGATGATTCTCCATGAATTGAATCGATTCGATTCGCTTGGTGTAAACGCAGCCTAAGGCGCAAAGAAACACAGGATATGTGTGTGGTTTTTAAATTTGGAGGACGAGATTGCATCAAAGGTAATTGTCTGAAGGATATGGAAGGAAAATTAAGTTCAAGCCTAAAAGCTTGCAGCAAATGTTCTTATGTTGAACAGGCTGACATAGGTCTCTTTTTTATAGTTTATACATGATAAATGTTTTAATGTTTTCAATGTTTTTAAAATATTCTATTTTAATTGTTCATTACTTCTTATATCGTTTATTTATTTCCATAATTTCCTTTCCTCACTGGGCTATTTTTCCTTGTTGGAACCCTTGGGCTTATAGTATCCTGCTTTTCCAACTAAGGTTGTAGATTATCATATAATAATAATAATAATAATAATAATAATAATAAAAATAATAATAATTCTTTATTTCATTTCCTCACTGGGATATATTTCCCTGTTGGAGCCCTTAGGCTTATAGCATCCTGCTCTTCCAACTAGGGTTGTGGCTTAGGTAATAATAATAATAATAATAATAATAATAATAATAATAATACTTGGGCTTATAGTATCCTGCTTTTCCAACTAAGGTTGTAGATTATCATATAATAATAATAATAATAATAATAATAATAATAATAATAATACTTCTTTATTTAATTTCCTCACTGGGATATATTTCCCTGTTGGAGCCCTTAGGCTTATAGCATCCTGCTCTTCCAACTAGGGTTGTAGCTTAGGTAATAATAATAATAATAATAATAATAATAATATTATTATCATAATTAATAACTAAGCTACAACCCTAGTTGGAAAAGCAAGATGCTATAAGCACAAGGGCTCCAACATGGAAAAATAGCCCAGTGAGGAAAGGAAATAAGGAAATAAATAAACACTATAAGAAGTAATGAACAATTAAAATAAAATATTAATAAAAATAATAATAATAATAATAAAAATAATAATAATAATAATAATAATAATAGTAAAAGTTAATTAGATATTTGAAATTCATTCACTAAAACATGTGCGTATAATATTCACTGACATAATACTACCTCCGGCCCCGCCCCCTCTCCGACTAACCTAATCAGGACCTCATCACACCTGCTCACTCTCCTATCAATCTAACGCCCCCTCTATCCTTCGAATCCTCAGCTGGGAAGGGATTGCTTCAATTACTCTCTCTCTCTCTCTCTCTCTCTCTCTCTCTCTCTCTCTCTCTCTCTCTCTCTCTCTCTCTACATGGAACAGACTTCCAGCGGATGCAGCAAACAGTAACACGGTATATGAGTTCAAGAATAAGTTAGACAAGATCATAAAAACTCTCTAAACATTCAAACGAAATCGCTAGAGACATCCCAAATCCTTGTAACTCCTTTTAACTCTCTCTCTCTCTCTCTCTCTCTCTCTCTCTCTCTCTCTCTCTCTCTCTCTCTCTCTCTATGTATACGAATTCAAGAATAAGTTAGACAAGATCATAAAAACTCTTTAAACGTTCAAATAAAACCGCTCTACCCAAGAGCAAATGGAGTCTCAACGGATGGACTGAAAAAAAGTCTCTGAGACGTTTAAAATCCTTGTAAAACTCTCTCTCTCTCTCTCTCTCTCTCTCTCTCTCTCTCTCTCTGTAAACGAGTTCAAGAATATGTTAGGCAATAAGTTAGACGTTCAAACCATATTGCTCTACCCAAGAGCAAATGGAGTCTCCACGGATCGACTAAAAAGTCTTTGACACCTCTCAAATACTTGAACTCTCTCTCTCTCTCTCTCTCTCTCTCTCTCTCTCTCTCTCTCTCGGTTCCAGCATATGGTAACCTAATCTAGAGAGGGGGGGTGGGGGGGTGGGGGTCTCCCAAGACTTGTGTTGCCTCCTGCGCAAGTCGTCGCCTGAAGCTCTGTCCTCAAGGATACAATTACTCTCAAGTTTTTTTATAAGACTCATCGTTCAGTTTCCTGCCAGCGCTAAGCAGCTCTTAAATCCCCTACCGTACTTCCCCCATCATTCCCCAACCCTCCCCCTTCCCCAGCTTTCCGTCACTTCATACCGTAGTTATATATTTGTTACGGGTGTACACGACCCGTCAAAAAACCATGGCTATATAATTATAGATATGAACACACAAGCACATAGATTTACCCTTTCCAACTCCCTCTCCTTTACCTAACTACAACCCTAAATACCTCTCACCTAGGTATGACTACTCCCTCTCCCCACATCCCGAGGGACGGGGATAGACCAAGAAAGTTATTCACCTGGCAATGCCACTGAGCGTGACCGGAAAGGAAAATATGGATATATATATATATGAATATATATATATATATATATATATATATATATATATATATACAGTATATATATATTTTATATATATATATATATATATATATACTGTATATATATTTATATATATATATATATATATATATATCTATATAAGTATATATATATATATATATATATATATATGTATATATATACACAGTATATATATATATATATATATATATATATATATATATATATATATATATATATATCCAGGCACTCGTTCTTTATCGTACAGGGGACATTTTCAGCTAATAAAATAAAAGAATATTTTTCATCTTCTATTATGAAATACACATTTACAGCTAGCAATTTATAACATATATACATCATAGCATACTTACATAAATAATTTATTTTACATATAATGTGTTTACAATTGAATTTTTTGCTATTTATCTAAATATGTTTTTAAATAAAAAATATATCTAGTCGTAAATACTTTTTAATAGAAGTTTTAAATCATATTTTATTCACATTAAAAGTATTTATCATTCTGCTTTTAATATATTCTTCGAAAGAAAATGTATCGTGTTTTACTTACCCATCAGTTTATACTCCATATTTTCTTATCTTGGCTAGAAAAAAAGTCTAAAATTAGTGTAATAATTAATAAGTTTCATATTATATATTCAATTTCTTCTTATAAGACTCACATCGCCTTGTACCAACCGTGTTACACGATCGTACATAGTAATGGCATTTCTTTATATATATATATATATATATATATATATATATATATATATATATATATATATATATATATTATGCTTTGTATCTTCACTCTCCCCTCGCACTGATAGGGACCAGAAATAACATGTCTGTTGTTCTCACCGTTAACTGTTAACAGCACCGGTTGTCGGTTGAACATGAAATTGCCTGTTATGTTTTTATGTCCTTTTTGCCTGGAGTTTGTGTATATATAAACGGATGTTCTGTAATAAAGTAACTCAGTTGCTTTCATTCTGCCTTCTTAGTCACAGCCTCACTCGGCCCGTCACAGCTTACATCAATTTACCCTGTTCATTTATCAACCGAGTTCTTCAATCTACGCCTTCATAACATCGTATGTAATTGCGTAATTGAACTACGCAATTTCTTCAGACGCCAATGGAGCCATGCGGGTATTAATTACGCAATGATGAATTCGCATGCTTGTTGTTGTTATTGTTGTTGTTGTTGTTGTTTTGCAATCACCAGCCGTTCCCAGAGTATATCTGCATCCGCCGTCATATTATTATTATTATTATTACTAGCCAAGCTACAACCCAAGTTGGGAAGGAAGATGCTATAAGCCCAAAGGCTCTAATAGGGAAAAATAACCCAGTCAAGAAAGGAAACAAGGAAACAAATAAATGATGAGACCAAATCAACAATAAATCATTCTACAAACAGTAACAACGTCAAAACCGATATGTCATATATGAACTATAAAAAGACTTATGTCAGCCTCTTCAACATAAAAACATTTGCTGCAACTTTGAACTTTTGAAGTTCTACTGATTCAACTACCCGATTAGGAAGATCATTCCACAGCTTGGTCACAGCTGGAATAAAACTTCTTGAATACTGTGTAGTATTGAGCCCCGTGATAGAGAAGGCCTGGCTATTAGAATTAACTCCCTGGATTCTATTCCAGGGAGATGAATGGTAACATACTTGGGATTTTTCAAGTACTGACCCGCCATTACTTAAATATATTAAAAGCAGAATGATAAATACGTTTAATATAAATAAGATAGGATCTAAAACTCCTATTAAAAAGTATCCATAACTCAATATATTTCTTATTCAAAAACATATTTAGATAAATAGTAAAAATTTCAGTTGTAAATACAGTATATGTAGAAAAAAAAATCTATGTAAATATACTGATGTATATATGTTATAAATTGTAAGATAGTAAATGTGTATTTTATAGTAAAAGATAAAAAATACCTTTCCTCGCCATACCATTCCATTATAAGTCTCTACAATCTATGACTATACACACACCCTGATAGGGTCCAGGTACTGAATCTCACGTATTTTCGTACATTCAAGAGCAAAAATACTTTTTGGAATTAATGTGACGGCCAGGTATGAAAGATGCTAGCCTTAGTGGTATTCTGGAGAGAGAGAGAGAGAGAGAGAGAGAGAGAGAGAGAGAGAGAGAGATTTAAAAGTTACAAGAATTTTGTCTCAAAACTTTTTGATGTCTCGAAGACGTTTTAGTCCATCCGCCGAGACTCCATTTGCTCTTTGGTAGAGCGATTTAATTCAAGCATCTAGAGAGTGCTTTTGATATTTTGAGAGAGAGAGAGAGAGAGAGAGAGAGAGAGAGAGAGAGAGAGAGAGATTTACAAGAATTTTGGATGTCTCAAAGACTTTTTGTAGTCCATCAGCGGAGACTCCATTTGCTCTTTGGTAGAGCGATTTAGTTCAAGCACCTAGAGAGTTCTTATGCTCCTGAGAGAGAGAGAGAGAGAGAGAGAGAGAGAGAGAGAGAGAGAGAGAGGGGGGGGGGGATTGGATAATAAGGTCAAGGGAGAGAATAAATTATGTCGTGGACATGACCACAATTGAGCTACAATTTGAACGCATATATTCATTCAGAAATTTAAAGTCCCCCCCCTCTCTCTCTCTCTCTCTCTCTCTCTCTCTCTCTCTCTCTCTATCTCTCTCTCTCTCTCTCTCTCTCTCTCTCCTCGCCAGATCTCTCGAAGGCAAACAAACGAACACACACCACCGGAAGCTGTTCCCCATTTCGCTTCGTTTGATGGAACACCTGAATGTCAATGTTATCCTTATATACCTCTTCTCTCCCAGCCCCTTACCACACCTTTATATAGTCTCCAGCTGCCTCTTTGAGAGAAAGGAAGTGTAGAATGCAGTATTTGAAGGATCAATTTATACTTAATTTCTGGTTTGCTTTTAATTACTGAGAAAATTTGATTATGACTTTAATGGTTAATATGGTAATTTATGAGCTTTTATAATTCACATAGATGGGATGACTTTAATTATAAAGAAGAAGACAGTAAGGAACTATAGTTAATTCTTTTTAGTGAGGCAGGTTCACACCGACTCGCAGGGGGGCCCTTTTAGCTCGGAAAAGTTTCCTGCTATCTGATTGGTTAGAATTATCTTGTCCAACCAATCAGCGATCAGGAAACTTTTCCGAGCTAAAAGGGCACCGCTGCGAGTCGGTGCAATTGCGCCTCATTAAAAAAGATTGAGTACAGAAAAGCACTCTGGGGGTGCATACCTCCGCCATGGCGGCTCATTTTCAAGATTAAGGTTAATTCGATCGACCTTATGCTCGACCTTGACCTTTGACCCATGAATTTCAAAATTGAATCACTTCCACGTCTCATCATAACAATCAATCCATGGTTTCACTAATCAATGAGTAAAATAGTGGGCAAAAACATAACCTCCTCCTAACTTCTGCATGACCTTGACCTTTGACCTAGGACTTTCAACATTGAATCACTTCCACGTCTCAACATGAAAATTAATCCATGAAAGTTTCACTAATCAGTGAGTAAAATAGTGGCCAGTATGTTGTTCACATACGAACAACCTATTGCTCGATCTTGACCTTGACCTTTGACCTAAGAATTTTATAATGGAATCCCTTCCATGTATCGACATAAGAATTAATCCCTGAAAGTTTCATAACTCTATAAGCAGAATTGTGGCCAAGAAGTTGTTCAGAAACAAACAGACAAACAGGGACGAAAACATAACCTCCTCCCAACATCGTTGGCGGAGATAATATTCAGTGTGATTTTCACCCCAAAGGAGATTGGATTGTCGATATCCTCCGGTTTTGATGTGACATATTTTACCGCCAAAGAAAACACATTATAGCATTACTATAATATAGCAGAGAGAGAGAGAGAGAGAGAGAGAGAGAGAGAGAGAGAGAGAGAAGAGAGAGAGAGAGAGAGAGAGAGAATTTACGTTTCATGTTATTGCCTACTCTTAAGAATTTTTGTCTCGTTATAAAACAAAATGTATTACACAACGTCCAATATGCATATATATATACAGTATATATATATATATATATATATGCATATACAATATTTAAAATTATGTATACTTATATAAAAACATTTATTTGTGTGTATATATTTTAGATAAACATTTAAATTCAAGGTTTATATTCAACCTGTTAAAATCACTGCTGATAACAATGATACGAAGAAGAATATCATTTGTATTATTTCTATAATTTTAATAATAATAATAATAATAATAATAATAATAATAATAGTAGTAGTAGCTATAAATTCGATTTTGATTCAGGAAACCTCATTGGATTTATTGTTTTTTATATCAATACACACACACACACAAATATATATATATATATATATATATATATACATAATTACTATCGTTGTTATTAGGGTGGGATGTGGCAGCCTGGTAGTAACAACGAAATTCGGAATAAACCCCTTGTCAGGCTGGGAGGAGCGAGGAGAAGAAAAGTCCACTTTTGTTCCTTTTTTATGTCACCTATCCTCCAAAATTGGGGTATGTGCCTTGGTAGATGGATAGAATACCATTGTTCTCTTGTCTTGGGTGGTGCCATAGCCTCTGTACCATGGTCTTCCACTGTCTTGGGTTAGAGTTGTTCTTATTGCATATTGCTACTGTTTTTGTAGAACCATATGATTAAGCATAAACATATCACTAATTATAATTATTATTATCAATTGCTAAGCTACAACCCTAGTTGGAAAAGCAGGACGCTACAAGCCTACGGGCCCCAACAGGAAAAACAGCCTAGTGAGGAAACGAAACAAGGAAAAATACCATATTTTAAAAACAGTAACAACTGTAAAATAAATATTTCCTATATAATCTATAAAAACTTCAACAAAACAAGAGGAAGAGAAACAGCATAGAATAGTGTGCCCGAGGGCACCCTCAAGAAAGAGAAGACAAACCATGTGTTTTGAGAGAACTTTGGTGTTTTGCCAGGAACCAGCACAATATTTTCAGCTTTATGCACCAGCAATACGGGCCGAATTTTATGACAAGGTTTGCAAGTAAAACTGTGAATACTACACTATAGGAATGATAGAATCTGTACTGAGAATGTCAAATAAGTTCACACTATTCTGCGGGTAGCATGAACTACCATGCAACAACAACAATAAATGCAGCTATTTCTAGTCAATTGCAGGACAAAGGCCTCAGACATGTCCCTTTCCATCATGTCTAAGCATTGGCCACAACAGCAACAAATGCAGCCCTTTCTAGTCCAATACAAGACAAAGACCTAAGACATGTCCTCATTCATGTGTAGGCATTGGCCACAACAACAATAAAAGCAGACATTTCTATTCCACTCCAGGGCAAAGGCCTCAGACATGGACTTTTCTATCATGTCTAGGCATTGGCCACAAAAGCAAAAAATTTAGCCGTTTACAGTTCTCTGCAAGACAAAGGCCTCAATCATGTCTTTATTCATGTCTAGGCATTGGCCACAAAAGCAAAAAATTTAGCCGTTTACAGTTCTCTGCAAGACAAAGGCCTCAATCATGTCTTTATTCATGTCTAGGCATTGGCCACAACAACAACAAATGAAGCCATTTCTAGTCAATTGCAGGACAAAGGTCTCAGACATATCCTTTTTCCTCATGTCTAGGCATTGGCCACAGCAAAAGATGAAGCCATTTCTAGTCAATTGCAGGACAAAGGTCTCAGACATATCCTTTTTCCTCAGGTCTAGGCATTGGCCACAACAATAAAAGCAGACATTGCTAGTCCACTTCAGGGCAAAGGCCTCAGACATGTCCTTTTCTATCATGTCTAGGCATTGGCCACAAAAGCAAAAAATGTAGCTGTTTACAGTCCTCTGCAAGACAGAGGCCTCAATCATGTCTTTATTCATGTCTAGGCATAGGCCACAACAACAACAAATGAAGCCATTTCTAGTCAATTACAGGACAAAGGTCTCAGACATATCCTTTTTCCTCATGTCTAGGCATTGATCACAGCAAAAAATAAAGCCATTTCTAGTCAATTGCAGGACAAAGGTCTCAGACATATCCTTTTTCCTCATGTCTACGCATTGGCCACAACAATAAAAGCAGACATTGCTAGTCCACTTCAGGGCAAAGGCCTCAGACATGTCCTTTTCTATCATGTCTAGGCATTGGCCACAAAAGCAAAAAATGTAGCTGTTTATAGTCCTCTGCAAGACAGAGGCCTCAATCATGTCTTTATTCATGTCTAGGCATTGGCCACAACAACAACAAATGAAGCCATTTCTAGTCAATTGCAGGACAAAGGTCTCAGACATATCCTTTTTCCTCATGTCTAGGCATTGGCCACAACAACAACAAATGAAGCCATTTCTAGTCAATTGCAGGACAAAGGTCTCAGACATGTCCTTTTTCCTCATGTCTAGGCATTGGCCACAACAGCAAAAAATGAAGCCGTTTACGGTCCACTGCAAGACAAAGGCCTCAATCATGTCTTTATTTATGTCCAGGCATTAGCCACAGCAACAGCAAAGCAGCCGTTTCTAGTTCACTGCAGGATAAAGGCCTCAGACATGTCGATTTATGTCTGAAGATTGGTCACAACAACAACAAATGCAGCCATTCCTAGTCCACTACAAGACAAAGACCTAAGACATGTCCTTATTCATGTAAAGGCATTGATCACAACAACAAAAAAGGCAGCCATTTCTAGTCCACTGCAGGAAAAAGGCCTCAGACATGTCGATTCATGTCTGGGGATTTATCACAACAATAACAACAAAGGCCGAAGTGTTTAGTCCACAGCAGGGCAATGGCTATAGACATTTCCTTATTCCTGTCCGGGGATTAGCAAAAACAACAAAAAATGCAGCCGTTTCTAGTTCACTGCAGGACAAAGGCCTCAGACATGTCAATTCATGCCTGGGGATTGGCCACAAAAAAAAAAGAAAAAAAAAAGGCAGCCATTTCTAGTCCAGTGAGGATTGGTGATAGTGGTAGTTTAGTCTGATCGCTTACAGCAAACCAGCCTAGTATGTGTGGCTCTGACTAGTACAGCTTTGCTGGTCATGGCGATACGCAAACCTTTTCACCACGTTGTTGTTATTATTATTATTATTATTATTATTATTATTACTAACTGAGCTACAACCGTAGTT
>NC_090725.1:331586026-331588526 GCF_036898095.1 Palaemon carinicauda | reverse complement strand
ATAAATTTGGGAGGTATAAATTACTTATATTGAAGCTAACAATAAAATATAGATTAAATATATGGAAAATATACGATAAAAATACATCCTTCTTATAAATGCTAACAATAAAATATGAAATAATACAGAAAATATAGGATAAAAACATCTTTCATATAAATGCTAATAAAAATAAATAAAATAATATAGAAAATATAGGATAAAAACACATTTTTCATATAAAAGCTAACAACAAAATATAAAATAAATAAATAGAAAATATAGGATGAAAACACATCTTTTCTATAAAAGATAATAATAAAGTATAAAAATAAATATATAGACAATATAGGATGAAAACACATCTTTTATATAAAAACCAATAATAAAATATAAAATAAATTTATAGAAAATCATAACCATCATCTCCTCCTACACCTATTGACGCAAAGGGCCTCGGTTAGGTTTCGCCAGTCGTCTCTATCTTGATCTTTTAATTCATCAATATAGAAAATATAGGAAGAAAACAAATCTTCATGTAAAATTTTGTAGTAAATATAAATAAAAATCTTATTTATAAAACATGTTTTTTTTTTTTAAAAAGTTAAAATCTTAAAAACAGAGACATTCTTAATCTGATACAATGTCCAAAAAAATACTTTTCCTGCCAGAATATGGATCTCTCTCTCTCTCTCTCTCTCTCTCTCTCTCTCTCTCTTTACTGTATATTTATTAAGAACGCTATACAATTCTCTCTCTCTTTCTCTCCTCTCTCTCTCTTTACTGTATATTTATTAAGAACGCTATATAATTCTCTCTCTCTCTCTCTCTCTCTCTCTCTTTACTGTATATTTATTAAGAACGGTATATAATTCTCTCTCTCTCTCTCTCTCTCTCTCTCTCTCTTTACTGTATGTTTATTAAGAACTATACAAGTCTCTCTCTCTCTCTCCTCTCTCTCTCTCTCTCTCTCTGTGAAAACTTCTAAGGAAGTAATCTGAGGATTTACGACCTCAGCCAAGGATCAGATCAGAGAGTCCTATTAGAGCAGGATGCTTCGATTGTGGCCCCTGGTCCATATCAGCAAACATGAGAAAAAAAAAAGGGAAGTTAATGGATTCCAGAATTCCAGAACCCGGGGATTCCAGGACCAGTCGGATTCCAGGATCTGTGGTCAGCTGAGGAAGATTAATGGGGATGTTCCAAAGCAGTTTGTACCATCGGGAAACTATTTTCCATGATTGAATGGGAATAAGCTCCTGAACCAGTTCCAAAATATGGACTCAGAGAGAGAGAGAGAGAGAGAGAGAGAGAGAGAGTTGCAAGGATTTCTGATGTCTTTTTACTCCATCCGCGGAGACTCCATTTTTATGATCTTGTCTAACTTATTCTTGAATTCGTTTTAACCGCGTTACTGTTTACTACATCTGCTGGAAGTAGAGAGAGGAGAGAGAGAGAGAGAGAGAGAGAGAGAGAGATAGATAGATAGATAGAGAGAGGAGAGAGAGAGAGAGAGAGATAGATAGAGAGAGAGAGAGAGAGAGAGAGAGAGAGAGAGAGAGAGAGAGTTACAAGGATTTTTTATGTCTTTTTACTCCATCCGCGGAGACTTCATTTTTTATGATCTTGTCTAACTTATTCTTGAAATCGTTTTACCGTGTTACTGTTTACTACATCTGCTGGAAGTCTAGAGAGAGAGAGAGAGAGAGAGAGAGAGAGAGAGAGACTGTGCTACATGGATTTTGGATGTCTCAAAGACATTTTAGCCCATCCGCGGAGACTCCATATACTCTCTGGTAGAGCGATTTACTTTAAGCATTTAGAGAGTTTTTATGATCTTGTCTAACTTATTCTTGAACTCGTTTACCGTGTTTACTGTTTTATCACATCTGCTGGAAGTCTATTCCAAGTATTTGCTATTTTGTATGCAAAGAAATTGCTACATTGAGTGGTATTGTATCTTTTCAATTCCAGAGAGAGAGAGAGAGAGAGGAGATGAGAGAGAGAGAGAGAGAGATGCATGCGTCATCCATTTATCATATGATCCACTCAATAAAGTTATAATGTATTCATATATACACACGCATACATTCATGGCTCTCCGTTGATTCATATCCAGAGCTGCACTGAGGATGGCCAGGGGGTACAGCGTAATATTTCAATTATATTAAACTGACCCTAAAGGATTACTAAACTGGAATAGCAGTAATTTCGATCTTTACCTTCGCCGACGAAGTTGGAATGAGGTTATGTTTCCCCCTATCTGTATGTCTGTTTGTGTGTGTGTTAGTTTGTGAACTGCTTCCTGGCCACAATTTTAATCGCAGAGTAATGAAACTTGCAGGCATCAACTATTATTTAAAAAGCTGGGAATGATTAAATTTTGGAAGGTAAAGGTCAAAGGTCAAGGTGACGGTCAAGCAAAATGTCCAATCACGTAATCAGCCATAAGTTTGGACATCGTTGTCACAGAGACTTTAAACTTGGTTCCTATTTCAGTGTATGAAAACCTGCGTGAATT
>NC_090725.1:331580176-331583026 GCF_036898095.1 Palaemon carinicauda | reverse complement strand
AAAATGAATTAGCAACATAACGATGTAAAGTTTATGAAACAACTAATTTAAATTTTTTTTAACTATATCATTTATAAAATGCCAAATTTGAAAAAGTTTTTATTCAACAAATCTAAAGGTATCTTACTACTACGTTCGTAAAATGCTTCTGATAGAAACGATTAGATAAAAAATAAATTAGCAACATAACGATTGATAAATTCTGTGGTTCCTTCGCGTGCTGAAGGTGTCCCTCGTAATAGAGGAGACATTAGAGCCTTTCCTTGTCATTGCCAGCAAAATTGCTCGATCAATAACAGTAAGAGTGGTTACTGCCTGTCCCCTTTCTCTCTCTCTCTCCCCGCACACACAGGGGAAAACAGTAAATTCGAATTACTTATCTTTATATATATTTATGATACAGATAGGTAGCTGTTTTCTCTCTCTCTCTCTCTCTCTCTCTCTCTCTCTCTCTCTCTCTCTCTCTCTCTCTCTCTCTCTCTCTCTGGAAAGCAATATATTCCAGCTACACATCTTTATATATGTATATATATATATATATATATATATATATATTATATATATATATATATATATACATACATACATATACATATATACATATATATATATATGTATATATATATATATATATATATATATATATATATAAATATATATATATATATATATATATATATATATATATATATATATATATATATATGTCTAAAACAATATATTCAAATTACATATCTTTATGTACATTGTATATTCATGATTCAAACAGCTGGTTCTCTCTCTCTCTCTCTCTCTCTCTCTCTCTCTCTCTCTCTCTCTCTCTCTCTCTCTCTCTCTCTCTCTCTCTCGCTCTCTCATGAAAACAATACATTCAAACTACATATCTATATTTTGTTTGAAACAGCCAGTCTCTCTCTCTCTCTCTCTCTCTCTCTCTCTCTCTCTCTCTCTCTCTCTCTCTCTCTCTCTCTCTCTCTCTCTCTAAAACAATATATTCCTGCTACATATCTTTATATGTAATTAAAGATTCAAACAACTCTCTCTCTCTCTCTCTCTCTCTCTCTCTCTCTCTCTCTCTCTCTCTCACTCTCTCTCTCTCTCTCAAACAATATATTCCTACTACAATATCTTTATATGTAATAAAGATTCAAACAGCTCTCTCTCTCTCTCTCTCTCTCTCTCTCTCTCTCTCCTCTCTCTCTCTCTCTCTCTCTCTCTCTCTCTGACACATTTGTGTCAAAATGTTATTATTCATCAAATATAATTTTAAGTGCCATATCTAAGAATTTTTTAGCCTCACCATATCAGCCATAGAAAACGATATAAAAAAAGAAAAAAAAAAAAACACGAAAATATGGATTTTTTTTTTCTTTAAATAAAGGCGCATCTTTTAAACTAGTTTTCCTCCCTTGGGGAACACTAATTAGCATATGACGCATGAACTCGTCAAGGACGTGACATTTCTCTCTCGAGCAGGATGAAATAGAGTGGTCCTCACTGAAAGCCATAAAAAAAAAAAAAAAAAAAAAAAAAAAAAAAAAAAAAAAAAAAAAACCATTTGGAACAGTGAACACAGAACTTTTCCCTCCATCGCAAAAAGGTTTAATGATTTTGTCTCTCCAACGAAAAATATGTATTTTGTCACGTTCTGTTCACACCCTTCACCTCTGACAACACTTGACGTTTTGTTATAAGAAATAAAGTTTTTTAAATAATTGGTATTTCTTGGCTGGTGGGATTGAAGATGAATATAAGTCATGGCTTGCGTGGAACGATCGCTCAAACTCGTTAGTTCCTTTGGTCGCTGCAACCTCACCATCCCTGTGAGCTAAAAGGAGGGTGTTTTGAGGGAGCCTAGAGGTCCACTTGCAGTATGTGGTAGATTGGTAACGTTCTTGACGGGTGATCGCTAGACTGGAGTTCGAATCCCGCTCAAACTTTTCAGTTCCTCTAGTCGCTGCAACCTCACCATCCTTGTGAGCTAAAGTAAGGGGTGTTTGGGGGAGCTTATAGATCTACCTGCTGAGTCATCAGCAGTCATTGCCTGGCCCTCCTTGGTCCTAGCTTTGGTGGAGAGGAGTCTTGGGCGCTGGTTCACCATTTAAACAGTGTTTTATAAAACAGGTTGATAGGATGGTAGGAATACAGGATATCTGGTTTACCATTCCAACAGTGTTTTATAAAACAGAGGTTGATAGGATTGTAGAAATACAGGAATCCTGGTTCACCAACCGTCCTAAATTGAGAGGGACAGGTCAGACCAACGTAACCTTTGCTGTTGGTTAGATAACGCATACATATTTAACGTTTTAATAAGGTAATAGACCACTTGATGGAGATAATCCACCTTTTTTCAGTAGCAGTTTAAGTGGCCAGATGACATAGGAAAGACAGACATACAGACAGAGAGGGGTGGGGGTGAAGCTAGAGTCTCTATGCCTCTTAGTCGAAACAATACTAGCATGGACCTCTAGCCAACCAAGGCGTAGGTTCGAATCCTTGCCTGGTCAGAAGTATTTATCTTAAATGAATTTCCAGTGGATATTACATTTCCAAGGTAGAATTCAGTAATAAATGCCATTGGTGTCGAGTGTTAGTGATAGATATTGTTTTTTAAATATATATATATATATATATATATATATTATATATATATATATATATATATATATATATAAATATATACGGTATATATATATATATATATATATATATATATATATATATACATATATATATATATATATATATATATATATATATATACATACGCGTACAAATATATTTATGTATGCATATACTATATATATATATATATATATATATATATATATATATATATATATATAT
>NC_090725.1:331567676-331575176 GCF_036898095.1 Palaemon carinicauda | reverse complement strand
TGGAACTCTTAGGGCTTATAGCATCCATTACTTCTCATATAGTGTATTTATTTCCTTATTTCCTTTCCTCACTGGGCTATTTTTCCCTGTTGGAACTTTTAGGGCTTATAGCATCCAATACTTCTCATATAGTGTATTTATTTCCTTATTTCCTTTCCTTACTGGGCTATTTTTCCCTGTTGGAGCTCTTAGGGCTTATTGCATCCATTACTTCTTATATAGTTTATTCCTTTCCTTATTTCCTTTCCTCGCTGGGCTATTTTTTCCCCATTGGACCCCTTAAGACTTATAGCATCCTGCTTTTCCAAAGAGAGTTGTAGCTTGACTAATAATAATAATAATAATAATAATAATAATAATAATAATAATAATAATAATAATAAAAAGGAAAGACAGGAAGCTAGACTCAAAACCAGGGAAAAATGTAAGGAAACTATTTACAATTTTGACAGAACACGAATACATATTTTATCCTTCCCTCTTCAAATTAAGGATCCTTATCCTTTGTCGTATTTTTTTCCTATATTACTTGAAGGATCTAAAAAAAATACCTCCTTTGATATTTTAGCCTTTTTAAACATTTCTCTCGATGTATTTAAAGAAAATATCTCCTCTGATATTTTAGCCTTTTTAAACATTTCTCTCGATGTATTCAAAAAAAATATCTCCTCTGATATTTTAGCCTTTTTAAACACATCTCTCGATGTATTTAAAAAAATATCTCCTCTGATATTTTAGCCTTTTTAAACATTTCTCTCGATGTATTTAAAAAAATATCTCCTCTGATATTTTAGCCTTCTTAAACATTTCTCTCGATGTATTTAAAAAAAATATCTCCTCTGATATTTTAGCCTTTATAAACATTTCTCTCGATATATTTAGAAAAAATATCTCCTCTGATATTTTAGCCTCTTTAAACATTTCTCTCGATGTATTTTAAAAAAATACCTCCATTGATATTTTAGCTTTTTTAAACATTTCCCTCTATGTATTTAAAAAAATATCTCCTCTGATATCTTAGCCTTTTTAAACATTTCTCTCGATGTATTTAAAAAAATACCTCCTTTGATATTTTAGCCTTTTTAAACATTTCTCTCGATGTATTTAAAATAAATATCTCCTCTGATATTTTAGCCCTTTTAAACATTTCTCTCGATATATTTAAAGAAAATATCTCCTCTGATATTTTAGCCTTTTTAAACATTTCTCTCGATGTATTAAAAAAAATACCTCCTTTGTTATTTTAGCCTTTTTAAACATTTCTCTCGATGTATTTAAAAAAATATCTCTGATAGTTTAGCCTTTTTAAACATTTCTATGTATTTAAAAAAAATATCTCCTGATATTTTAGCCTTTTTAAACATTTCTCTCGATGTATTCAAAAAAATATCTCCTCTGATATTTTAGCCTTTTTAAACATTTCTCTCGATTTATTTAAAAAAATATCTCTGATATGTTAGTCTTTTTAAACATTTCTCTCGATGTATTTAAAAAAAATACCTCCCTTGATATTTTAGCCTTTTTAATCATTTCTCTCGATGTATTTAAAGAAAATATCTCCTCTGATATTTTAGCCTTTTTAAACATTTCTCTCGATGTATTTAAAAAAAATATCTCCTCTGATATTTTAGCCTTTATAAACATTTCTCTCGATGTATTTAAAAAATATCTCCTCTGATATTTTAGCCTTTTTAAACATTTCTCTCGATGTATTTAAAAAAATACCTCCTCTGATATTTTAGCCTTTTTAAACATTTCTCTCGATATATTTAAAGAAAATATCTCCTCTGATATTTTAGCCTTTTTAAACATTTCTCTCGATGTATTTAGAAAAAATATCTCTGATATTTTAGCCTTTTTAAACATTTCTCTCGATGTATTTAAAAAATATCTCCTCTGATATTTTATCCTTTATAAACATTTCTCTCGATGTATTTAAAAAAATAACTCCTTTGATATTTTAGCCTTTTTAAACATTTCTCTCGATGTATTTAAAAAATATATCCTCTGATATTTTAGCCTTTTTAAACATTTCTCTCGATGTATTTAAAAAATATCTCCTCTGATATTTTAGCCTTTTTGAACATTTCTCTCGATGTATTTAAAAAAATATCTCCTCTGATATTTTAGCCTTTATAAACATTTCTCTCGATGTATTTAAAAAATATCTCCTCTGATATTTTAGCCTTTTTAAACATTTCTCTCGATGTATTTAAAAAAATATCTCCTCTGATATTTTAGCCTTTTTAAACATTTCTCTCGATGTATTTAAAAAAATATCGCCTCTGATATTTTAGCCTTTTTAAACATTTCTCTCGATGTATTCAAAAAAATATCTCCTCTGATATTTTAGCCTTTTTAAACATTTCTCTCGATGTATTTAAAAAAATATCTCCTCTGATATTTTAGCCTTTTTAAACATTTCTCTCGATGTATTTAAAGAAAATATCTCCTCTGATATTTTAGCCTTTATAAACATTTCTCTCGATTTATTTAAAGAAAATCTCCTCTGATATTTTAGCCTTTTTAAACATTTCTCTCGATGTATTTAAAAAAATATCTCCTCTGATATTTTAGCTTTTTTAAAAATTTCTCTCGATGTATTTAAAAAAATATCTCCAGATATTTTAGCCTTTTTAAACATTTCTCTCGATGTATTTAAAAAAATATCTCCTCTGATATTTTAGCCTTTTTAAACATTTCTCTCGATGTATTTTTAAAAAAAATATCTCCTCTGATATTTTAGCCTTTTTAAACATTTCTCTCGGTGTATTTAAAAAAATATCTCCTGATATTTTAGCCTTTTTAAACATTTCTCTCGGTGTATTTAAAAAAATATCTCCTCTGATATTTTAGCCTTTTTAAACATTTCTCTCGATATATTTTTAAAAATACCTCCTTTGATATTTTAGCCTTTTTAAACATTTCTCTCGATGTATTTAAAAAAATACCTCCTCTGATATTTTAGCCTTTTTAAACATTTCTCTCGATGTATTAAAAAAAATACCTCCTTTGATATTTTAGCCTTTTACGACATTTCTCTCGATGTATTTAAAAAAAAATACCTCCTTTGATATTTTAGGCTTTTTAAACATTTCTCTCGATGTATTTAAAAAAAATATCTCCTCTGATATTTTAGCCTTTTTAAACATTTCTCTCGATGTATTTGAAAAAATATCTCTGATATTTTAGCCTTTTTAAACATTTCTCTCGATATATTTGAAGAAAATATTTCCTCTGATATTTTAGCCTTTTTAAACATTTCTCTCGATGTATTTAAAAAAATATCTCCTCTGATATTTTAGCCTTTTTAAACATTTCTCTCTATGTATTTAAAAAAATAACTCCTTTGATATTTTAGCCTTTTTAAACATTTCTCTCGATGTATTTAAAAAAAAATACCTCCTTTGATATTTTAGCCTTTTTAAACATTTCTCTCGATGTATTTAAAAAAATATCTCATCTGATATTTTAGCCTTTTTAAACATTTCTCTCGATGTATTTAAAAAAATATCTCCTCTGATATTTTAGCCTTTTTAAACATTTATATGTATTTAAAGAAATATCTCCTTTGATATTTTAGCCTTTTTAAACATTTCTCTCGATGTATTTAAAAAAATACCTCCTCTGATATTTTAGCCTTTTTAAACATTTCTCTCGATGTATTTAAAAAAATACCTCCTCTGATATTTTAGCCTTTTTAAACATTTCTCTCGATGTATTTAAAAAATATCTCCTCTGATATTTTAGCCTTTATAAACATTTCTCTCGATGTCTTTAAAAAAATATCTCCTCTGATATTTTAGCCTTTTTAAACATTTCTTTCGATATATTTAAAAAAATATCTCCTCTGATATTTTAGCCTTTTTAAACATTTCTCTCGATGTATTTAAAAATATATCTCCTCTGATATTTTAGCCTTTATAAACATTTCTCTCGATGTATTTAAAAAAACATTTCTGATATTTTAGCCTTTTTAAACATTTCTATGTATTTAAAAAATATCTCCTCTGATATTTTAGCCTTTTTAAACATTTCTCCCGATGTATTTAAAAAAATACCTCCTCTGATATTTTAGCCTTTTTAAACATTTCTCTCGATGTATTTAAAAAACTCTCTCCTGATATTTTAGCCTTTTTAAACATTTTCTCGATGTATTTAAAAAAACATCTCTGATATTTTAGCCTTTTTAAACATTTCTCTCTATGTATTTTTAAGATTTCATCGAAGGACTAACTCCCTCGAGTCCAAATTTCATGAAGCGTATACCAACACTCAGTGAAGTGGAAACGGAGATTATTGATTCACATCCTTTTTCAAAGTTTGGGAAAAACGGGAGAGTTGTATTTAAGAATTTCCATATGTCTTTGTGTCTTCTCGTCAGCCTTAAATCAATAAGAATTCATATTATTCAAAGACAAATGGCTTATTATTATTATTATTGTTATTATTATTATTGTCCTTATCCTTATTATCATTATTATCATCATTATTATTATTAAGATTATCATTAACATCCTTATCCTTATTATTATCATTATTAATATTATTATTATTATTTTTATTATGTTTATTATTATTATTATTATTATTATTATTATTATCCTTTTATTATCATAATTATTATTATTATTATTATTATCCTTTATTATTATTATTATTATTATCCTTATTATTATTATTATTATTATTATCATTATTATTATTACTAGCTAATCTGCAACCCTAGTTGGAAAAGCAAGATTCTGTAAGGCCAATGGCTCCAACAGGGAAAAATAGCCCAGTAAGTTACAAGGAGTTACAAGGACTTTGGATGTCTCAAAGCCTTTTTAGTCCATGCGGGGAGACTCCATTTGCTCTTTAGCAGAGCGAATTAGTTTAAACGTTTAGAGAGTTTTTATGATCTTTTCTAACTTAATCTTGAACTCGTTTACCGTGTTACTGTTTACTATATCCGCTTGAAGTCTATTCCAAGTATTTGCTATTTTGTATGTAAAGAAATTGCCCCTTTGAGTGTTGTATCTTTTCAATTCCAGTTTGTATCTGTTCATCTGCACTGATTTGTGCTAGGCGTGAATAGATTGTTGTAATCTACATTTGTTATTCGTTTAAGAATTTCGAATGCCTCTATTAAAGGAAATAAGGAAATAAACTACGAGAGAAGTAATGAACAATTAATATAAAATATTTCATGAACAAATCATTGAAATGGATCTTTCATATATAAACTATTAAGAGCCTCTATTAAAGGAGATAAGGAAATAAACTACAAGAGAAGTAATGAACAATTACTATAAAATATTTCATGAACAAATCATTGAAATAGATCTTTCATATATAAACTACAAAGAGGCTTACGTCATCCTATTCACCATGAAAACATTTGCTGCAAGTTTGAACTTCTGAAATGACTGATAACAACAGGCAGAAGAAGTTGAAATATAAGCGAAAATGGGTTTAAAAGGTTAGGTAGAGATCATCACTGAGTAATTACTTAAATCGCTGTGATCATAAGCACCAAATTCCAGCTATTTACTCACGTGAAAATAAATGGCGTGACATACCTCAACCTTTCCACCCTGAGGACTATTTATGTTTTCCTATCCGATGTAAAGATTACTCGGTACATGTAATTAGGGACGCCTTTGTCAGTGGTTCTTCCTTCCCTACTTGGTGTTTTTCAACCTAGAGCTATTCGTGGCGAAAGACATTAAAGGGAAGATCGGAAAGCTATGCAAAAAAGCCGTGCGCATTAGTTCTCCAATCAACGCCATCTATTGACAACGCGCCCAGTTAAAATTCACTGACAGGCCCTGTGGAAGTGTCATAACAATATTTTTTCTTTATTTAAACCTTTAAAATTATTATATTACTGCAGGTATTACTTTTAAAGGCCGCTCATGAATGGCAGAAGCAAGGAACAGTGACATTTCCCTATGTAGCAGGACCAATGCCTTTCAGACTGACCATATATGCATATGATCAGCGCCCAAGCCCCTCTCCATCCAAAGTAGGACCAAGGAGGAAGGAGGGCCAGGCAATCGCTGCTGATGACTCAACAGATAGATCTAATGGCTCCCCCAAACCCCCCTTCCTTAGCTCACAAGGATGGTGAGGTTGCAGGGATCAAAGGAACTAAAGAGTTTGAGCGGGATTCGAACCCCAGTCTGGAAATCACCAGGCAAGGACGTTACTAACAGACCACCACATGTTACATGGCTATATACACAAAGCTTGTGGTGTCATATTTGATAACGTCTTTAATCAGATGTAAACAAAAAGACCGAACTGATCAGCGCCATCTCTTGCCAACGCCCCCTACTAACGAGGAAAAATGCTCACAGAAATTCCAGCGACTTTCCGGTCTTCCCTTCACCATCTTTAATTTGTGGCGAAATTCCTTATATTAAACCTTAGGGAATTCACCCAATGAACCCCAGTGATGGTATTGTCTTGGGAAGGAATTGATTTGGAGGAAGAAAATAGAATACTCTCTCCTCAAAATAGAATACTACTATTAGTGGGTAATATTTCTTCAGTAAATGATAATGATTACAAACGAACCCATAACATTGATTAACAATTTCCGACTTGAGGTAAAGCTCACGATGACAGTTCATTTATGGTGGAAATTCCTTGTGGTAACTTAAATTCATTGCTTAAAACGAAGTCATCTTTTTAGTTAGAAAATTAATGGATGATTACGAAAGACAAATTAATATACAAAGGAGACAGTTATTATTATTATTATTATTATTATTATTATTATTATTACAAGCTAAGCTACAACCCTAGTTGAAAAAGCATGATCTTATAAGTCCAAGAGGTCCAACAGGGAAAAGTAGCCCAGTGAGGAAAGGAAGTAAGGAAATAAATAAACTACAAGAGAAGTAATGAGCTATTAGAATAAAATATTTTAAGAACAGTGAGAGCATTGAAACAGATCTTTCATATATACAATATAAAAATGTTCCTTATTGTCATTCTATTCAACATAAAAAAACATTTACTGCAAGTTTGAACTTTTGAAGTTCTACCGATTATTATTATTATTATTACTCTCCAAGCTACAACCCTAGTTGGAAAAGCAAGATGCTATAAGCCCAAGGGCTCCAACAGGGAAAAATAGCCCAGTGAGGAAAGGAAATAAGGAAATAAATAAATGAAGAGAACAAATTAACAATAAATCTTTCTGAAATAAGTAACAACGTCAAAACAGACATGTCATATATAAACTATTAACAACATCAAAAACAAATATGTCATAAATAAACTATAAAAAGACTCATGTCCGCCTGGTCAACAAAAAAGCATTTGCTCCAACTTTGAACTTTTGAAGTTCCACTGATTCAACCACCCGATTAGGAAGATCATTCCACAACTTGGTCACAGCTGGAATAAAACTTCTAGAGTACTGCGTAGTATTGAGCCTTCATGAAATGAAGAATAGATGGTATATTATCATGCTTATGGAAAGAACAAAAGAGAAACGGCAAAATA
>NC_090725.1:331560176-331562676 GCF_036898095.1 Palaemon carinicauda | reverse complement strand
TCTTTGGTTTAGACTTAGCCTTTTCTCCTTTACTTAAACCAGATGGCTCTGTTATGTTTTACAGTAAGTAGATTAATGAGATACTCGATCTTCCTCATTCCTGTTTTCCTGACGCTAAACTAACTAGTTTCAGGTTTCGCTCCCGTGAAATTAAAACAATTTTAATTTTAATAGTCATGCCTTCTCCATCATGAGACTTAATACTACACAGTATTCTAGAAGTTTTATTCCCTCTGTGACCAAGTTGTGGAATGATCTTCCTAATCGGGTAGTTGAATCGGTAGAACTTGCAGCTCGGGCACACTATTCTATCTTGTTTCTCTTCCTTTGATATTTTGAATTTTTTATTTTCGTGCTATTTTCAAGTGTTTATAGTTTTTGTAGAAAAGATTTATTTTAATGTTGTTATTGTTCTTTAACTTGTCTTGTAGTTTTTGCTTATTTCCTTTCCTTACTAAGATATTTTCCCGGTTGGAGCCCTTAGGCTTATAGCATCCAGCTTTTCCAACTAGGGTTGCAGCTTAGTAAGTAATAATAGTAATAATAATAAGAATATTTTTTTATTCTTTATAGTTTATATATGAAAGACTTGTTTTAAAGCTGTTAAGGTTTTTAAAATATTTTGTTTTATTGTTTATTACTTTTCTTATAGTTTATTTATTTCCTTATTTCGTTTTCTCACGGAGCTATTTTTCCCCGTTAGAGTCCTTGGGCTTATAGCTTCTTGCTTTTCCAACTAGAGTTGTAGCTAAGCTAGCAAAGGGCCTCGGTTAGATTTCGACAGGTCGTCTCTATCTTGACTTTTTAAATCAATACTTCTCCACTCATCATCTTCTACGTCACGCTCCATAGTCCTCAGCCATGTAGGCCTGGGTCCTCCAACTCTTCTAGTGCCTTGCTGAGCCCAATTAAAAGTTTGGCGAACTAATTTCTCTTGGGGAGTGCGAAGAGCATGCTCAAACCATCTCCATCTACCCCTCACAATGATCCCATCCAGATATGGCACTAAAGTAATCTCTCTCCAGAGCATATATATATATATATATATATATATATATATATATATATATATATATATATATATATATATATATATATATATATATATATATATATGTGTGTGTATATATATATATATATATATATATATATATATATATATATATATATATATATATATATATGTGTGTACATATATATATATATATATATATATATATATATATATATATATATATATATATATATATATATATATATATATATAAATGCAAAATTCACATGGCCAGCAGAACAATTTCATGTTAGATTAAAATCCCAAGCACGCAATTTTTACCTATTAGATGCTCCTCTCATTTTCCTATGGAAAATAAAAAAAAAAAAAACTTGGAAAGAAGAAACTTTGCAACCAACTCTTGCCAAACAAGCGAGATAGCTCAGTTGGTAGAGTCTTCGCAGGCATGGTTTCGGCTAAGAGGCAGAGGGTTCGGATCTCTGCCATGCCAGAAGCTATTACCATGAATGAATTCCAGTGGATACATATTCCCAAGGTAGAATTCAGTATTAAATGCCAGTGTGGGTGATATTTACATTGATTCAAATCGCGAATGTTAGTGATATTTATTCATGTTAACAAATATCTTCACATGGTATAGAAAATGGGGAAGCCACTTCTATTCCCCACATGGGAGGAGATCTTCTCATGGTATAGAAAATGGGGAAGCCACTTCCCTTCCCCACAATGGGAGGAGATCTTCTCATGGTATAGAAAATGGGGAAGCCACTTCCCTTCCCCACAATGGAAGGAGATCTTCTCATGGTATAGAAAATGGGGAAGCCACTTCTCTTCCCCACAATGGGAGGAGATCTTCTCATGGTATAGAAAATGGGGAAACCACTTCTCTTCCCCACAATGGGAGATCTTCTCATGGTATAGAAAATGGGGAAGCCACTTCCCTTCCCCACATGGGAGGAGATCTTCTCACGGTATAGAAAATGGGGAAGCCACTTCTCTTCCCCACATGGGAGGAGATCTTCTCACGGTATAGAAAATGGGGAAGCCACTTCTCTTCCCCACAATGGAAGGAGTACACCTCATGAATAAATGGAACTTTTGATCCCCTAAGGGAGGGGAGTTTCAGAGCTTGAACTTACATGCATCGAAACTTGAATCCATCATAACATTCTCTCCCCTCCCCCCCCCCCCCTTGAAAAGCGAGTTCCTCTCTCTGTTTTAATTTTCCAGCTGTCATCAGCATTTAGGGGTAAGATTGTTTCTTCCACGGCTTTTAACAAGTACAGTAGGCTCCACTTAGTCATATTCAACTAACTAATATTATATGTATTTGGTTCGCTGTTAAGGGCATTTGAGGCGCTACATATATACATGTATATATATATATATATATATATATATATATATATATATATATATATATATATATATATATATATATATATATATATAAATTATATATTTATATATGTATATATATATGTA
>NC_090725.1:331550176-331552676 GCF_036898095.1 Palaemon carinicauda | reverse complement strand
GACTGGCTTATTTATCGAACCCGTTGAGATACTCCCCGCTAGAGAGCTATGGGGTCTTTTGACTGGCCAGACAGTACTACATTGGATTCCTCTCTCTGGTTACGGTTCACTTTCCCTTTGCCTACACATACATCGAATAGTCTGGCCTATTCTTTAATTATTCTCCTCTGTCTTCATACACCTGATAACACAGATTATCAAACAATTCTTCTTCCCGCAAGGGGTTATTGCACTGTAATTGTTCAGTGGCCACTTTCCTCTTGCTAAGGGTAAAAGAGACTCTTTAGCTATGGTCAGCAGCTCTTATGGGAGAAGGACACTCCAAAATCAAACCATTGTTCTCTAGTCTTGGGTTAGAGTTCTCTTGCTTGAGGGTACACTCGGGCACGCTGTTCTTTCTTGTTTCTCTGCCTCTTGTTTTTGTTAAAGTTTTTACAGTTTATATAGGCGATAATTATAAAATGTTATTACTCTTCTTAAAAATTTTATTTTCCGTTGTTTCCTTTCCTCACAGGGCTATTTTCTCTGGGCGTATACCATCCTGCTTTTCCAACTAGAGTTATAGCTTAGCAAGTAATCATAATAATAATACTACAGTGCAGCAGTTAACCCTTTGACAGAGAAGAATTGTTTGGTAATCTCAGTGTTGTCAGTGTATGAGGACATAGAATGGGTTTAGAATAGGCCAGACAATTCAGTGTATATGTAGGCAAAGGGAAAAAAATGAGCCGTAACCAGAGAGAGGGATCGAATTTAGTACTGTCTGGCCAGTCAGTGGGCCAAATAACACCAAATTTTTATTAAAATACTTAACAGAATATTAACTAAATGAGTAATTTTGTATAACACTTATCCTGACAAAACCAAGATTTCTAAACAAGAATTTTTAATTATACAAGTTCAATTTAAACACAATGGATGTACAGTCGGACACAAGAATTCCTGGTGCACCTCGCTCCGAAAAAACACACCCTCTCACACCATTACTGCACTTCGAGTTACATGTTTAGCACCACCCACAATGCTCTGCCAATTCCTACACTATCTGTTTGGTTACTCTCGGGCTCATTATTCTATCTTATTTCTCTTCCTCTTGGTGTTTTTTTGAAGTTTTCAGTTTATATATGAAAAATTTCTTATAATATTACAATTCTTGAAATTGTTAATCGATTGTTCATTATTTCTCTTGCAGATTATTTATTTCCTTGTTTACTTTCCTCAATGGACTATATTTCCCTGTTGGAGCCCTTGGGCTTATAGCATTCTGCTTTTCCAACTAGGGTTGCAGCTTAGCTTGTAATGATATTTCCCTGGTGGAGCCCTCGGGCTTATAGCATTCTGCTTTTCCAACTAGGGTTGTAGCATTATAACATTCTGTTTTTCTAACTAGGATTGTAGCATAGCTTGTAATAATATTTCCCTGTTCGAGCCCTTGGGCTTATAGCATCCTGCTCTTCCAGCTAGGGTTGTAGCTTAGCAAGTAATAATAATAATAATAATAATAATAATAATAATAATGGGGCTACACTCGTCATCATTTAAAGAATACATATCGTTAAACAATAAAAAGAATCAAGATATATACTTTTAGATATCTGAAAAAAGAAATTATACATTTCGACCTTCGGGGTCTTCATTAACGTCATTCACGCGTGGCATGAATCAACATCATTCATAAACTGTCATTTGTGAACCGTAGAGCAGACCGTGGTGATTGGACTGTTATCGGCAGCAATGGACTGGGTCTCTGACAGTTAATACCACCAGGGAATCTGATAAATGATCCTGTAGGATTATGAATTATCCTTTGACACGAGGTGACAGTAAAGGTTTAAAGGTCCCTCATGAATGGCAGAGGCAAGGGACAGTGACATTGACATAGCAAGCAGGACAATGCGCTAGAGAATGGCCTTATATCATATGATCAGCGCCCAAGCCTCCTCTCCACCCAAGCTAGGACGCCAGGCAGTGGCTGCTGATGACTCAGCAGATAGACCTATAGGCTCCCTCAAACCCCCCAACCTTAGCTCACAAGGATGGTAAGATTGCAGACACTAATGGCACTAATGAGTTTGGGCGGGACTCGAACCCCCGACTGACGCTCACCAGGCAGAGACGTTACCAATCAGGCCACAACAACTTCTGTTTTTATATTGTACGAAATTATATTTATTTGGAGCTTATCTGTTTTGATAGAATGTTTGCCATTCGAGATTCTGTTTGATATTCCTGGCCTAATTGGTAACGTCCCTGCCTGGTGATCGCCAGACTGGTGTTCAAGTCTCGCTCAAACTCGTTACTTCCTTTGGTCGTTGCATCCTTACCATCCTTGTGATTATCTTTTTTGATAGAATGTTTGCCATTCGAGATTCTGTTTGATATTGCTGGCCTATTGGTAACGTCCCTGTCTAGTGATCGCCAGACTTGGGTTCGAGTCCAGTTCAAACTCGTTACTTCCTTTGGTCGCAATAACCTCACCATCCTTGTGAGGTGAGAATGG
>NC_090725.1:331457676-331545176 GCF_036898095.1 Palaemon carinicauda | reverse complement strand
ATAATTTGTGCAGTTTTTTGTGGATTTATGTGTCCGAGAGAATAATGTATAGAGAAGAAAATGTTAGTTTTACCATTACTTACCGATTCGCCAGTAAATTTTCCCCACCCAAAATCCCTAGTGTCTCCCATTACCGTAGAATATATTAGGGTACAGTCTATCTTATTAACTATTTATTTACTAGGGAAATAAAGGTAATTTTTGAAGGAGATGGGAGTTTTTTATATATATATATATATACCCAATTTTTCTATTATTAAGTTTGTCCCGTGTATTTCTATAGTAAAACAAATTTTCATAGAACAATATCTTTTACGACTTTTATAAACAGGATTATGATGTAATTATAGGTGTTTTGAATGTTTTTGATAATGATTTCTGGCTGAAATCCATAGCTTATGAATTATTGTAGGTGGACTACCATAGCTGAAAAGCTATGGTTTTGTGCTAGATATCGTCATCAATCACGTTTGAAACAGTTTAAATGTTATATGCTATTCAAATTAACTTTAATCTGTGTTTTCTTCTTACACTAACAAACCTTACGTTATTTATTGTGGATTATCTTCCAGCAAAGCTGGAAGGCAGCTATTCGACTAAAAGTCTTAGGGGGCAACCCTGCCTAAGCAATTGAGTGGGTAGGCAGGGGTGGCTGGGGGTTACCCAGCTGCCTATCGCTCTGAGCTACGTCACTTTTTTTCTTTTGGCGTGTAGAGAGCGGATGTCTCCTCTCTCTCCTCCAAAGGCTGCCATTGGACTTTGTAATTTTTTGCTTTCTCTTTTCAGGTATGTTTGTACTTCTTGACACCCTCATGTGGAAGTGTCCATGTCTCGAGGGTGCCGATTGTGATACCTTCGTGTCTTCGGTGGATACCGACCTGGACTGGACTCCTTGTGTCCAACTTGTTAAAGGCATCGTTCCGAGCAAGGTTCGCGCTACGAAGAGTGCAGGCAGTGTTCTGCCTCCCCGTGGAAGTTTGGACAGCGCAGGGAGAAGAAGGTGAAGCATGATCTCTCTCCCTCACAGGCGAAGAAAGCACATTCTTCTTCTCGCACACCCAAACCTCTTTCTAGATTCCTTCTCGCTCGCTTACCTCCGGGGGCCGATGGAGCAGGAGCGCAGACCGAATAACACCTCCTTGGCAACCTCGGGGCACTTGAGAGATAGTTGCTTTCCCTAGAAGAGCAACTTCATCTCAAGCGGCCAGGGATCCATTTTCACTTGAAGATGTGTTGCAGGCTTGGCCGTCCTTGAGGGTTTCTGCTCCCCTTACGAAGGAAGCGTTACTTCTTCTCCTAGGAAAGATCCGTCTCCAAAGCCTTCAACATCTTCGAGGAAGGTTATTTCCCCCGTCCGAGGGAGAACTGCCTGCATCTTAATTACTTCACAGACTCCAACTGCTGTTGCTGTCTTCGACTAGATGACATTGTCCCCCTTTGCTGAGTCTCTTCCTTCAGGGGTGGAGCATAGTCTTAGGCAAGTCTCTCCTGAAGTGATCACCTCTCTCACGAGAGGGGCCACTCATACAGATTCCTCTTCAGAGGATCGCTACTGCTGAAGGTCAGCTTGCTGATTCACCGGCCCTCATGGGCGTCATCAGTTCCTCATCGTCCTATCAGCTGACCTACCAGCGCAACCTTGTGCTACAGCTAGTCCTTGGACTTCGGTCCTGGACTCTTCTGTTGATCGTTCCCGATCACCATTGCTGATGTTCCCAAAGGGCACATCCCAGTTCCTGATCGTCCTGCCAGTTGACCTGCCGACCTACCAGCGCAACCTTGTGCTGCAGCGTAGTCCTTGGACTTTGGTCCTGGACTCTTGTGGATCGTTACCGCTCGCCAATGATCTCCTACACTTGCACGCCAGCGCTCTCCTGAACCTGCATGCCAGTGCTCTCCTACGTGCCTGCGCTCTCGTGTGCGCCAGCAGTCTTCCCCGCGCATGCCCCAGCAGTCTTGCACGCGCGACACGCAATCGCGTGCCCATGCACCCGCCCTTGCGCAACCAGTCACGCGCTTCTGCGCATTCTAGGAAGACTACACAAAACCTTGCATAGTGGCTTACTGCGTGCCAGCGCTCACCTGCGCTCTCAGATCCTGCTCACTTGCGCTCAGATCCAGCCCTCGCCAATGCACCAGCTCTTCACAAAGAGCCAGCTCTTGCCTGTTCGCCAGCACTCTTCTGCACTCTCCTGCGCTCTCAGACCAGGGCTCTCCTGTGAGTTGCGGTCTCTTATCCAATGCACCAGCTCTTGCCAAAGAGCCCGTGGTCGCAGATCCAACGCTCACCAATGAGCCAGCTCTTGCCAAAGAGCCAGCGCCCACCTTCTCTCCAGCGCTCTTCTGCACATTCACCGGAAACTGCACTTCAGCATAAACTGAGCACCAGCATCATCCTGTGTGCTATCACTCCAGTACTCTTCTGCACATTCGGGCAATAGGCAAAAAGAATAAAAACTTTTTGGACAGGTCAACATTGCCCCATTCCTCTCCCCGCAAACGCATAACTGCATGGATGCCGGGAAAAGAGGAAAGAGGCTTCACGGAAGGGTTCAAGATCCTGGAGATTCCATCTTCCAAGGGGGAATTAAAACACTTCCACCGTCAGTCGAGACTCCTCACAGGGAATCCTTGGTCCCTGTCTCTTCTGAAGTTTTTTTCTTGACAGTACCATTGTCAGCAACCAAGAAAGCATCAACAGTCTAATCGCTAGATCACCGTTTGCTGATGGCTAGATCACTGTTAGCTGATCGCTAGCTCGTCGATCACCAGATCGCCAATTGCTACCTCATCTCTCTCTGATCATTGACCTCTAGTCCCTCCAATGACTAACGATCTCCGATTGCTAGCGTGCCGATCGCCGATTGCTAGTCGATAACCAGTCATCAGCTTGCTGATCACTAGATCACCGATGGGCAGCTCATCTCTCTTCGATCATCGAACTCAGCTCGCTGATCTCTGACCAGCCCATCATCAGCTTGCTGATCTCTGACCAACCAGGAGGGACCATAGTCAGCTTTCTGATCTCTAGCTCAACAATCACCAGTCCGCAATCAATCGCTGATCATTAGTGACTTACCATCACCAACTGACTATCCTTAAACCATTCTGCTGTCTCTCAGGGCTCTCAAAGCAGATTACCAACTCATCGCCAACCTACCTTTGCTGACTGACCAGACAGCCTTCATCTGCCTGTCAGTTACCATCTTCGGCTCACAGATCGCTGATTCACCGAACATCGACAATTCGCCAGCAGTTTGCGACTCGGACTTACTAGTCGACCTCTGCCCCTTGGTTCCCTAGATCAGAAAGTATACAACACACTTCTCGCTACTGGCCGTTCGCCATCACACCAATCCACTAAAGTGATCGGCAAACGATCGAAATCCCTCATCAGCGGCTTGTAGACAGGTGACTACTTGCGAGCACTCTCCAACTGCACAGTATCCACGATACCCATCCGTTAACCATTGATTAACAATCGCCAGACTGATTCTACTCAAAGGAATAGCATCAATCCCATCAGTGCACATGGTGGGGTTAAGCATTGCCTTATTTCTATCAGTTAAAGGAGTTCTCTCCCAGGGAAGAATCCTTACACAGGGTATCGCGTCCAATCCTTTACGCCACGAGTCAACCATGCAAAAGGATCTGCAAGGAGCTGTCCCTTTGCGTCGATGTCCACACCATGTTGGAATTCGGACAAGGGCTAAAGGGTTCATTTTCCCTTTGCCTACATACACACTGAATAGTCTGGCATATTCTTTACATATTCTCCTCTATCCTCATACACCTGACAACACAGATTACCAAACAATTCTTCATCACCCAAGGGGTTACTGCACTGTAATTGTTCAGTGCCACTTTCCTCTTGGTAAGGGTAGAAGAGACTCTTTAGCTATGGTAAGCAGCTCTTCTAGGAGAAGGACACTCCAAAATCAAACCACTGTTCTCTAGTCTTGGGTAGTGCCATAGCCTCTGTACCATGGCCTTTCACTGTCTTGGGTTAGAGTTCTCTTGCTTGAGGGTACACTCGAGCACACTCTCCTATCTTATTTCTCTTCCTCTTGTTTTGTTAAAGTTTTTATAGTTTATATAGGAGATATTTATTGTTGTTACTCTTCTTAGAATATTTTATTTTCCTTTTTTCCTTTCCGCACTGAGCTATTTTCCCTGTTGGAGCCCCTGGGCTTATAGCATACTGCTTTTCCAACTAGGGTTGTAGCTTAGTAAGTAATAATAATAATAATAATAATAATTTGCACACTGGACCTAAAGGACACACACTTCCAGGCACGGATTGAAGATTCAGTCTAGACAAACAAGAAACACCAGTTCAGGGCTCTGTGCTTTGGTCTCTCCACTACACCCATCCTGGTCTCACAGGATCGGCTTCTGTCTCCTCCGTTATGGACAACTAGCTGACCTTAGCAGACTCTGTGGCAACTTTGCATTAGCACCGAAACTTCTGAAGTCTTTGCATTAGCACCAAAACTTCTGAAATCTTTTTTTTACCAAGATCAGGTGATCAAGGTAAAGCTGTGGAAGTCTTCCCTACTTCCCTCTCAGAAGACTATGGTATATCTGAAAATGATTCTAGACACCAATCTCCACAAACTTTCTCAAAACGAGAACTCCCAGCTCAGAGTGACTTGAGTCCAATTGGAATCAGGCCCTTGGTCCCCCAGACATTCTGACCCCCATGGGACCAGAAGTTTGGACGAACCTCAAGGGATGGGTGTAAGTCGAGAATCTACGGAGTGGTATAACCTTCTCATCCTTCCCCACCCTTCGGACTTGATGCTGTGCTTAGAACACATCAAAAGAAGAGAGGAGGGACCATAGTGATGCACCACATGACCTCAGCCCTCTGAACAGAGTCCGAAAGTACCTTCACTTGAATCTCTTAAGAGATGAAGGCCAACTTTCCGGTCCTTCAGCAGCTTCATCAGTTCGGACCACTCAGTGATGTGATGGGCGACAACACCACACACCACATAGAGGCTCACATTGACAATCAAGAAGGAACTTGCTCACAGCCTCTTCCCATCTAGCAATATAAATACTAGGATGGGCCAAAGTCCGTTCGGTGCTATTATTAGCCTGCTTCATTCCAGACTAGAGGAATGTGCTTGCCGACAATCTGTGCATAGCATCTCAGATAAGGTATACCAAATGGTCTTTGGATCACCTTGTAGCCGACAAAGTCCCAACTTTACGGGGCCTCCAATTTGGGATCTGTTCTCAACGCCCCTGAATCTCAGGCTGCCGCTGTTCCCCAGCCCAAGACCCCAAGGCTCTCTGGCAAGAAACAGGCCAACAACAGTGGGTACAACAATGACGTTTACATCTCGTCCCTGTTTTTTCTGGAGAAGGGCACTCAAGAAGGCTAGAACATCGGTCAGCTTCTCGAGGGCCATTACGCAGAATGGTTTCCAAACCTTCTGCAGCTCCTGATAGTCTCCAAGAGAACCCTCTCCACATCACAGACAACCACACTTCAACACCTACCACAAGCTATAGCTTTGCTATGATTGTACGCCTGGAGGCTACCCAGTACCTCCTCTCTGACAGAGGCTTTTCGCAATAAGTTGCGAAAAGGTTGTCTAGATATGTGAGGAATTCCTCAACATCAGTCTACCAGGCAGTATAAAGTCTTCTGTGGTTGGTGTCATGGGAAAATGTCTCTCTCGACTCGATACTGTACCTCTATTCCAGCAATAGCGGAATCCTCAAGTATATGCAAGAGGAAAAGACCCCCTTTTCAGTTTCAACTGGTAAAGACGATCAATCAACCTTGAGCCTTCCGCTTTCAAACTGAAAGGAAGGGACATTCTCTCATCGCTAGACCTTTCCTAACTCTTGCGGACTTATTATTATTATTATTATTATTATTATTATTATTATTATTATTATTATTAGCCAAGCTAAAACCCTAGTTGGAAAAGCAAGATGCTATAAGCCCAAGGGCTCCAACAGGGAAAAATAGCCCAGTGAGGAAAGGAAATAAGGAAATAAATAAATGATGAGAATAAATTAACAATACAGTATATCATTCTAAAAACAGTAACAGCGTCAAAACAGATATGTCCTATGTAAACTATTAACGTCAAAAACATATGTCATATACAGTATAAACTATAAAAAGACTCGTGTCAGCCTGGTCAACATAAAAACATTTGCTCCAACTTTGAATTTATGAAGTTCTACTGATTAAACTACCCGATTAGGAAGATCATTCCACAACTTGGTAACAGCTGGAATAAAACTTCAAGAATACTGTGTAGTATTGAGCCTCATGATGGAGAAGGCCTGACTATTAGAATTAACTGCCTGCCTAGTATTACGAACAGGATAGAATTGTCCAGGGAGATCTGAATGTAAAGGATGGTCAGAGTTATGAGATCTTATGCAACATGCATAATGAACTAATTGAATGACGGTGCCGAAGATTAATATCTAGATCAGGAATAAGAAATTTAATAGAACGTAAGTTTCTGTCCAGCAAATTAAGATGAGAATCGGCAGCTGAACACCAGACAGGAGAACAATACTCAAAATAAGGTAGAGTGAAAGAATTAAAACACTTCAGAATAGATTGATCACCGAAAATCTTGTAAGACTTTCTCAATAAGCCAATTTGTTCCGTAACTGACGTACAAACCACGCTATTTAATAGGGGTTATTACTTTCGGAGTAGCTGAAATGACAAGCCATTAGAATTTTCACGAGGGTTTACCACCCCACCGCTAGTTAGCGGTGGGTAGGGAGGGTAGCTTGCTACTACTCCCCCTCCCCCACACACACCTGTGCTTGAGCTCACTTTGTTCTCAGCTTGGGTGGTAGTCGGACGTGTCCGCTCTCACCCTCGCCTCTCTGACAGCCATTAATGTCTTTTTGCTTTCTCTCTTACAGGCTTGTGTGTGAAGTTGGCCTCTGCAAAAATGCGCAAATATCCTGGATTACCCGACCGCCCTTGTGGTACATTTATGTCGGCGGTCGAGACGGACCTTCACACCTTTTGTCCTTACTGTAGGGGCTAACGGTGTGATAGTAGTAATAAGTGTGATGAGTGCAGGGAGTGGTCTACCTCCCAGTGGCAGAGTTTTTCTCGGTGACGGAAGAAGTCCAGGCGGGATATTTCTCCTTCGAAGATTTCTTTGAAAGGAGAAAATCCCAGGGACTCTTCTTCCGCTGCCCAAACCTCCTTCGAAGCTCCCACTCGATCAGTTTCTTTCGAGAGACGGTCGAGTGGTAGTGTAGACCATAGTTCTGTTTCCCGACCTCTGGGTTTGAGAGATGGCGTTGCCTTTCCTAGCGAGGCAGCTCCACCTCTTCCCCCAGGGAGGATTTAAATGTTAATGTAACTGATTTATTCTAGCTTTGGTCTTCCTTGGGGCTCGAGGGTTTGCCCTCCAAGGAAGCATTGATTGACATCATCTGGTTGGATGCCGCTGTCAAGCAATCGCCGACTTTGGCAGAAGATGATCCTCTGTCTATTGTCGACGTTGTGGTGTCAGAGGTATCCAATGCGGTATCTCATGATACCTCTGCAACCTCTCAACCCACAGTAGCTGAAGGCTTAGTTCCTCCCAGTCCTGCACAATCTACAAGGGAGAAACTAAGTCCAACAGTCTCTCCTGCCGGCGATTCTTCCCCTCGGGGGAGTTTACTCACAGAGACTCCTCTTCGGAGGACTGCAGAAGGTCAGCTTGCTGACCCAACGGCCCCCAGAGGGTGTACAGTATTCGTCGTAAGGCTCGTCTTCCTCTTCACCGAAGAGGCCTTCCTTCACCTTATAAAACGGTGAGGAGGCGCCTCTTCGGTTCACCATCACTGTTGCAGTCCGCTGCAGAGGAGCCTCGTCATCGATCTCCGACTGTTCCTGCTACTACCCTGGACCTCTCTGCGGATCGTTCGCGATCCCCTTGGTGGAAGGTCGTCCTTACAAAGGGCACGCCGACCTTCCGCCCGTCAGACCTGCTGACCTGCCGTTGCCGTTCCTGGCTGCTGATGCGCTTTATGCGCTAATCAAACCAGTTTTCAAAAAACAGGCAACGGTCCCTTCGGGGCAACAAGGGCGTACGCGCAAATTAGCACATACGTCCCTTACGCGCCATGCCAAGCATGCGCGCCAACGTTCTCCTGACCTCACTGAGTTTTCGGAGGTAGCGCTTCAGCGCTCACCTGCTGCTGCGTTCCTGAGTTAGCGCGCCAGCGCTCACCTGCTGCCGAGGTTCCTGATAAAGCGCGCCAGCGCTCACCTACGCGCCACTGTTCATCTGCGCGCCAGCGCTCACCTGCTCGCCAGTGTGCCACTTCGTGTAAGATACGCCATAACGTATTTCCAAGAAATTTTTTTGTGTTCTTTGTTAACCATGAGGATTAATTTAGTTTTCCTTATTACGTTCTCCAGGACCAACTCTAAGCGCCGAAAACATAACCTTATATGGGCATAGCGGTGGTCTAGGTCCATGATTGGTCGGCTCAGAGGGGCATCTCGCGCTAGACAGAGTGACGTCACGGCCCCGGACCTTGGCAGTGCATGGCTGTCCGCTGTGGTGTGAGCATCTCTGCACTCAGCTTGCTGTGTTGACTGATGCGGTGATTTAGGAGTGTCTCTCCGTGTGTGAAGGACTAATCACACATTTGGCTCGATAACTAATCACTCGCAGGAGATTAACGGTACCACCTGTAAATGTTCTTTGAACTGAACTTGAAACAGAATTGGTGTTGGGAAAAGATGTAAGTCTATTATTTATTGTAATGAACCCTATTGCAATTAATGTAATCCTGTACCATTGCTGTATTTTCTTTATTGACTTGTATTTATGTATTATAATGAACCCTACTGCAATTAATGTAATCCTGTACCATTGCTGTATTTTCTTAGTGACGAGCTTGTTTTTTTTTGTTTGCAGCTAAAACCTCGTCAGATATGCAAGTGGTACTCTTCAATATATCTAATTATAAAAGACGTGAGTTTCAAGACCTACATGCCAATAACTTAGAACTTTAGCCGAGAGAGTGAACCCCTCTCCGGTGTTCTACAGTTTTAGGTCTTTACACAAAGTGGGTCTCAGATGACTGATTGTAACCTGACTATCAAGAAGTGAATCTTTCTCAGACGTTGACGCCGAGCTGGGAACATCGTCATCATGTCGGAGAGATCATTAAAATCAAGAACGTCATCCAAGAGCGACACAAGCGAGGTCCGACGAAAGCTGTTAGAAGCGCAAGCTAACTTAGCCAAGGTTCAACTGAAGGCACGCTTAGAAGCGGAAGAACGTGCAGCCAAGAAGAAAGCTGAAGCTGATGAACTTGCTGCTCAGAGAGATGCCGAGGATCGGGCCGCTAGAGGGCTAGCGGACGCTGCATTGCTGGAGGCCGAGCTCAAGGTTCAGAGACAGCAACTTGAATACGAAATTAGATCGGAGGCAGGAGAGTCGCAATGTGGTTTGGAAGTGTCTTCACATGCCGGAAGCGTGAGAGTTCCCAGTGTAAAGGTCGTGGAGACTGAACATGAGTCTAGGATCAATCAATGGAGGCTAAGTGTCGCCCACCACCACGAGAATGACCAGAGTGCTATGCGGACATTGGACCCTGTAGAACATACAAGAAGACCAGAATGCCATTCTACACCCATGGAAGTCCACTCACGGCCATTGGATCCCACCTCAACTCCTTTCGCACCATGACATGCCACATTTGAACCCTCTGTTACTGACCCCTTGACCAACAACTCTTCAAGTGCTTAAGGCACTCAAATGCACTCTTGCTAGCAGCAATGAGTTGGCGCGGACAATGCTGTTACCACCTACTAAACTTGAGCGCTTTGGAGGCGAGTTCACCAAATTTAATTGGTTCGAGATGTCCTTCAAATGGCACATTGAGAACAATACCTCGGACCCCGAGCGCAGGCTGAACCACTTGTATCATATCCTAGATGGGCCTCCGAGAAACCTGGTTGAGCACTGCTTGTACCTGTCACCAACAATTGGGTACGATGAAGCTTGGAAGCAGTTGAGTGAATTCTACGGCAGAGAAGTCGATGCTACCGAAGCTTTTATTCGTCAGCTTCTCGAATGGAAGGAAATCCCAGCAGGTGATAGCGAAGGTTTAATGAACTACGTTTCTTACCTAAAGAAGGTGAAGGCAGCACTGGGTGCAAATTACACTAGAATTGAGCTGCAAGAAACTATGAGAAAGATAGTGGAAAAGCTCCCTCACCCTCTTCGGGTAAGATGGGTCTCTAAGTACCTGGAACACGAACACAAGCTTCCAGCCCTGATCACCTTTGTGGAGAGACAGGCACTGGTCGCTAAAGAACTGAAGTACTACGAGTGCGACCGTCGTTCATCCAAGGGCAAACCTGAGGACACGAGCAAGCCGATTAAAGCTAAAGCCTTGCCTGTTCATCACAGCTCTCCTTCCGACAATGGGATATATTGCGTATACTGTACTGCAAGAAAAATAATCACGGAATTCAGTCGTGCCACCGATTCCAAAGCCTCAATTTGGATGACCGCTGGAATGCTGTGGTGGATGCCAAACTCTGCTTCAGATGCTTAAATGTCGCGCACAATCACGAAGCCTGTGAAGAAGAATCTACGTGTGGCAAGTGCGGCTTGGGGACGCATCACACGCTCTTGCACTATGTGAAGAAAACCCCTCCAGGGGACAGTGCAAACTCCAAGAGAGCAACTGTGTCCAAGACATCTGACAAGCCTAAGCGAAGGCCGGGACGACTAGCAATGCACCACCTGATAGAACTAACACCGAAACCGCTCCAGAGGCTGGGACTCTGCGACGACGGGGCACGTACACGCCATGTCCACTGACCGACGACCTGATGGTCGTACAATGTTGAAGCTTATCCCAGTCATGGTGAACGGAACGTGCACTACAGTCGGCTTCATAGATGGAGGAGCCGCACCCACGTTAGCCGCAAGGAGCCTAATAGATCGGCTAGGTGTAACGGGAAGCCCTTGCAACCAGACCATGGTGACAGAGGCCGGTACTTTCGCCTGCAAGGAAGTGGTCCAACTCACCCTTGGTAACATCAACGGAGGTGAGGAGGAAGAACGAGTAAAAGAAGTCTTTGTTACTGACAAAATTAATGTGTCGACGGACTACATAATGCCTTCGGACTGGCTGAAGAGATGGACACACATGGCAGACGTAGAGCTGCAAAGCTTGCCAACTGACCACGAACAGGTCAAGCTAGTGATCGGGTTAGACACGACCCTGAATCGAGTCATTCTGGAGCAACGCCACGGCACTGCCAATGAGCCATCCGCCTACCTAACCAAGCTTGGTTGGGTGGCTTTCGGTCCTACTGGAGACCGGTCTGCATCAGAGGTCTCACCCGTGCATCATGTTCATCGAAAATTTGACCCTCAAGACTTGACAGAGCTACTGCAGAGTCATTTTAATAGAGATTTCTTCGAAAAGGAATCCCTCTCCAGATTGGAAGATTCTCTAGAGGATAAGAGATTCTTGGCCACCTTGAATAACACGACACAGCATCGACATGGAAAGTACATGGCCAAGCTGCCATTCAAGGACTCTACTCCTCTACCTGATAATATGAATATGGCAATTCGACGAGCCCGAAGCTTGAAAAGAAGACTAGACAACGACGAAGCTTACAAGACATCCTACGTAGCTCAGATGGAGAAATATACTGATAAGGGCTACGCCGAAAGGGGTCCTGTAAGTCAGCTAGACAGGAAGGACGGGCGCGTGTGGCTCATGCCGCACCACTCTGTCAGGCATCCTGTCAAACAGAAAGACCAAGTGGTCTTCGATCTGAAGGCAAGGCACCGAGGAACATCTCTCAACGAACATCTGATGCAAGGCCCCGACCTCACCATTAGCCTGACGGGTGTTCTCCTGCGTTTTAGAGAGGGTCAACATGCCATCACAGCAGACGTGCAGGAGATGTTCCATCAGGTGAAGGTACCTGAAGAGGACAGAGACTGCCTGAGGTACCTCTGGTGGCCAGAAGGTGTCACCAGCAAAGAACTGCAAGTCTTCAGAATGACGTCCCACGTTTTTGGCGCAAGATCATCGCCGAGCGTCGTTAACTTCTGCTTACGCAAAACGGCCCTGGACTTCGGAAGCAAGTATAATGAAGAAGCTTCTAACTCTATACATCGCAACTTCTACGTTGACAACCTCCTCAAGGCGATGGATGATGAGGAAGAATGCATTAAACTAACAAGAGATCTGATCAACCTGTGCAGGGATGGAGGTTTCCGTCTTAACCAATGGACCTCCAGCAGCAAGCAAATTCTAGCTGCGATCCCCAGAGAAGAACGAGACGACTCTGTGGCTGTCCTAGACTTGAATAAAGATGAGCTGCCAACTGAACGGGCCCTGGGGATCCATTGGAATATGAACATAGACGTGTTCACGTTCAGAATTGTCCTTAAAGACAAGCCTTTCAACCGACGTGGTGTGCTCTCTGTTGTTGCATCGATCTACGACCCCTTGGGCTACTTATCCCCCGTCACTTTGATCGCGAAGATCCTGTTGCAAGAAATGTGCCGAAGGAGGCTCTCGTGGGATGAGGAGATGTCTGCTGATGAACTTGTTTGATGGAAGACCGGGCTTGTGCAGTTGCCACAACTGGAAGAGTTCCAACTGCAAAGGTCCTTCATACCACCAGACTTCGGAGATGTTGGCACCCTTCAGCTGCACCACTTTGCAGACGCAAGTCAGACAGGCTATGGTGTAGTCTCTTACTTGCGCGTAGTTGGTGTCAACGGAAAGATTCATTGCACTCTCGTCATAGGACGGGCGAGAGTCGCCCCTCTGAAAAGGACCACCATCCCTCGTCTTGAGCTGACGGCGGCTGCTATCGCTGCACAGATGGACTCAAAGCTGAAGACTGAGCTCGATCTGAAACTGGCCTCGTCAGTCTTCTGGACTGATAGCACGTCAGTACTGAAATATCTCGGAAATCCGACTGCGAGGTACCAGACCTTCGTGGACAATAGGGTCAATCTCATTAGGGATACATCCGACATTATGGCTTGGAGATACATCAATACTACTGCGAACCCAGCAGACCTCGCATCACGTGGCCTCTCCGTCGCTGACTTCCTCCAATCATCTTTGTGGTTTTCAGGACCAGATTTCCTCAAGATGGACGAAACGCACTGGCCAACCATGCCCGAAGACGTTGTCAGAGGAGAGCTTGATCCAGACGCCGAAGTGAAGACTTCTCCCGTCTTTGATATACAGTAACGAAGAAAGAACCAACGCCCATTGAATCAATAGCGACAAGATTCTCCTCCTGGTTGAAGTTTGTCAGGACCGTCGCGTGGATGACAAGATTTATCCGCCACATGCAGAAGGCTCGCCCATACAGCGGCGACTCACTCTCGAGTGCGGAGCTGCGTACCGCGGAGAATTTTATCTGGAGACTGACCCAAAGCCAAGAGTATGAAGAAGAGTTAAGCACCCTCTCGAAGAAGGGAAGATCGCTGAAGAGGTCTTGTAAATTAATCAAGCTGAGACTATTTCTCAAGGATGGGTTGCTCCACGTTGGTGGTCGATTGCAGAAATCAACACTGGCAGATACGGCCAAGCATCCGATCATCCTACCCAGCAGTTCTCTGGCGGTCAAGCTTATGGTGAGAGCCATGCACGAATCCTGCGGCCATTGTGGCCAGAACCACCTGATGACACAGTTGAGGACAAACTACTGGATCGTCCGCGGAAATGCGATAATCAAGACTGTCATTCGAGAATGCTTGGTCTGTCACAGACTATGTCGTCGTCCTTTAGTTCAGGTGATGGCTGAACTGCCATCCGACCGGCTTTGTCCAGATGAACCCCCCTTTACTAACACTGGGTCGGACTGCTCCGGACCGTTCTTAGTGAAGCAAGGAAGGTCCACAGTGAAGCGTTGGGGCGCTATCTTTACATGCCTTACCTCGCGAGCAGTCCACCTGAAAGTGATCGATACAATGGAACGAGACTCCTTCGTCAACGCCACCAGACGTTTCGTCGCTCGCAGAGGGCCTATCAAGAGAATGTGGTCCTACAACGGGACCAACATTGTGGCCACGGAACGAGAGCTAAGAGAAGCTCTCCAGCGCTTCAACGAAGGAGAAATCAGAGACACACTCTCGATCCGAGGCATAGAGTGGAACTTTCATCCACCACATGCCTCACACTTCGGCGGAGTGTGGGAGCGTCTGATCAGGTCGGTCCGAAGAGCCCTCACAGCGGCCTGTCTCGAACAAGTCACGACTGATGAAACGCTTCGCACTCTGTTCTGCGAAGTGGAGGCTGTTGTTAATAGCTGACCTCTGACGAAGATCAACGACGACCCGAACTGCCCTGCCCCTCTCACGCCTAACATGATCCTAACTTTGAAAGGGTCACCTGATCCCTTCACATCCACATGCAAGAAGGAAATGTATGTGAAGAGGCGATGGAGACAGGCACAGTTCCTCGCTGACGAATTCTGGCGCAGGTGGATACAGGAGTATCTCCCCCTGCTTCAGGAGCGCCAGAAGTGGTCAGTCCCAAAGCGTGACATCAACGTCGGTGACGTCGTTCTAACGCTGGACGAGCGGCTTCCCCGAGGCAGCTGGCCTCTAGGGAAAGTCATGGAGGTCACTCGGAGCACTGACGGTCGCGTACGTCAAGCTTTGATCAAAACTGAGAATGGCGAGTTCAGAAGGCCCGTGCAGAAACTGTGCCTTCTCTTGGAAAATGATAAAGGCGATTATATAAAGTGATGTAATGCGTGTACGCCGAGCACTGCTCGCTGCATTTTGTAAATTTTGAATTTTATTATTTGAGTTGAAAATATAGCAAGGTCATTTGAATGAAGTAACCCAAGTGATGCCGTATCTATGGAAATATTTAGCCCATGACCAAATATGGGGCAGTGTAAGATACGCTATAACGTATTTCCAAGAAATTTTTTTGTGTTCTTTGTTAACCATGAGGATTAATATAGTTTTCCTTATTACGTTCTCCAGGACCAACTCTAAGCGCCGAAAACATAACCTTATATTGGCATAGCAATGGTCTAGGTCCATGATTGGTCGGCTCAGAGGGGCATCTTGCGCTAGACAGAGAGACGTCACGGCCCCGGACCTTGGCAGTGCATGGCTGTCCACTGTGGTGTGAGCATCTCTGCGCTCAGCTTGCTGTGTTGACTGATGCGGTGATTTAGGAGTGTCTCTCCGTGTGTGAAGGACTAATCACACATTTGGCTCGATAACTAATCACTCGCAGGAGATTAACGGTACCACCTGTAAATGTTCTTTGAACTGAACTTGAAACAGAATTGGCGTTGGGAAAAGATGCAAGTCTATTATTTATTGTAATGAACCCTATTGCAATTAATGTAATCCTGTACTATTGCTGTATTTTCTTTATTGACTTGTATTTATGTATTATAATGAACCCTATTGCAATTAATGTAATCCTGTACCATTGGTGTATTTTCTTAGTGACGAGCTGTTTTTTTTTTTGTTTGCAGCTAAAACCTCGTCAGATATGCAAGTGGTACTCTTCAATATATCTAATTATAAAAGACGTGAGTTTCAAGACCTACATGCCAATAACTTAGAACTTTAGCCGAGAAGTGAACCCCTCTCCGGTGTTCTACACTTCGCGCCCTCAAAACAGTGCTCTCCTGCGTGCCAGCATTCACCAACGCGCCAGCGCTCTCCACGCCAATGATCTCCTGCGTACCCACGATCTCCATCTGTCCCTGAATCCAGACCCTCCTCTGTCACGACACCCTAGAGCACATGATGTCGGGTGTAGCTACGTCCCTGGCCTTCAAGAAGAATTTCTCAGTGACGCAGGTTCTTCAGGCTGGGGTGTGGAAGCGTCAGACGAACTTCACAGCCCACTACCTGCAAGACGTGACCCACAGGAGGCTCGATACGTTCTCTATCGGCCCTGTGGTGGCTGCACAACAGCTGGTTTAGAACCTCAGGCTCCTTAGTGGACAAGTAGCAGAAGGTTGAGGGCATTGTTACCTGGTCTTAGTCTGCATGAATGAAAAGGTTTGTCTGGCCCTTACTTTTCTTCATCTTCCCCTCTCTTGGGGAAAGCAGCATCCTGGGTTCTCTGCACAGCTGACCTCAAACCACTGCTGGTAAACCACGTTTCCTTGTATTCCTAGTATTAAGCTAATACTGTCATGTCCCCATACCCTGACGAGGTGGTATTGGGGGAGTCCTAGCCTAAAGTTTCCATCTAAAGGACTACAGGTCAACAAACTATGACGAGTCACACTTTATTATACCTTCACACACAGCTTGCGTAGGCCGCAGTCCTTGCGTAGCAAGGTTCTAGCGAGGTGCAGGGACTCCTTATTGTTGAGTGCTGACACACTCAAATAATGAGTCCCTGGCCAAAGCCAAGAGCCAGTACTGGCTGGGATTTTCCACCCTTCCTAATGGGTGAGTCACCCCTATTAAATAGCATGGTTTGTATGTCAGTTAAGGAACAAATGACAAATTTGTAGATAATTTGTATTTTTCCTAACTATACAAACCTTAGCTATTTAATCAAACTTGCCCGCCAGCCCTATCCCCCTTGAAGTCCCACCTCCAAGCAAAGTGAGCTCAAGCACAGGTGTGTGTGAGGGAGGCGGGTAGCAAGCTACCCTCCCTACCCCCCGCTAACTAGCGGTGGGGTAGTAAACCCTCGTGAAAGTTCTAATGGCTCGTCATTTCAGTTACGCCGAAAGTAATAATAACCCCTATTAAATAGCTAAGATTTATATAGTTAGGAAAAATACAAATTATATACGAATTTGTCATTTTTTGTACAATTGAAGAAGACACAGACCTAATGTGTTTCTCAAAAGTAAATCTGCTGTCGAGAATCACACCTAAAATTTTAAGTCATACAAATTTAAAGAAACATTATTAATACTGAGATCCGGATGTTGAGCCACCGTCTTTGACCTACTTACAATCATACTTTGAGTTTTGTTAGGATTCAACTTCATATCCCATAATTTGCACCATGGACTAATTTTAGCTAAATCTCTATTAAGAGATTCACCAACCCCAGATCTATATTCAGGGGTTGGAATTGATGTAAAGAGAGTAGCATCATCTGCATATGCAACAAGCTTGTTTTCTAGGCCAAACCACATGTCATGTGTATATAGTATGAAAAGTAATGGGCCTAGAATACTACCCTGTGGAACACCAGATATCAATTCCTATACTCGCTATGGTGCCCATCAACAACAACTCTCTGAGCTTTATTACTTAAAAAATCAATAATAATGCTAAGAAACGACCCACCCACTCCCAACTGTTTGAGTTTGAAAACAAGGGCCTCATGATTAACACGGTCAAAGGCAGCACTAAAATCAAGGCCAATCACATGAACTTCCTGACCACAATCAAGAGATTTCTGTACAGCATTGGAGATTATAAGAAGGGCATCACATGCTCCAAGGCCTTTACAAAAACCAAAATGCAACCTAGGGAGTAGATGATTACCTTCAGCAACTTACCTTTTCCCAGTCGGAATTGAGACCTTCCTCTCTGAACTTGGTTCCAAATTCTCCGGTCTCTAGAAGAGACCTCCTTATGTTCCACTTCACCAGGGAACACATTTTCACCTGGTTTAAGAAGACAGTGTTCCTACACACACTGACAGCAGCCATACAAGTCAAGGAACATTATGGTCTCTCTTTCATCTTCACCCATTAAAGAAGGGCGAAAGGCAACATTCAGTTTCATCCCCGAGTATGTAGCCAGACACAGTCTCCAGAGGTGACGGATCCTACACAAGTCTCCACTCAGTAACGGACGATCCAGATCATCCGTTACTGACCCCAGGGTAATGTATGAGACTATTACTACGACCTACCCTACCTGAGAGCTCTCAGCAAAACTGATCTAAGCCTTAATCCTAATGGGACCTCTCTCGGCTACTCAGAGGTTGGTCTCATTTCCTAGGCAATTTACATATATTGATCTAACTTAGCCTAGGTGCCTACACTTTTACAATTCTAAAACTTAATTCTAGCCTTAATACTAATTCAGGAAACACAGCCTACCATTACATTGTCCTTCTTGGTGTTAACAATGGCTGTGTTCCTGCCGGCGCGCTTATCCACTCAACAGGAGATCGTTCTTGGCTCCTGGAGGAACGTAGGGTGGTCAAAACTTCGTGGCCGAGAACGCTATGTTACATCACCTCCCCCCAACATACCCATATAATTGGAATATATGGATAGTCCACCCTGCAAGATCTTAATCGACATCAAGTCTAAGTCCTTGATGCTGAGCTTCAGCCTCAGGGCCAGGGTGATCGTTCCCCTGGACAGTACACCCCTCCAGTTCCCTGTGATAGCATGTACCGAGGGTACTGTTGCCGTAAGCACTTCGACGGCTCTCTTGACACAGGTAGTATCATATTTGGCGATTTTCGCCGCGTCGAAGAACCCAAGTGGACGAACATTTGCGTCCGCATTATCTGACAGTCTACTACCATTGACTGTCTGTCTTTCCAGACCACCAGGTCTGGTTTTCGTAGCCCGCTTGTCGTGGCTATGTGGGGTTCGTCAAGGACACTGAACCCTGCTTCAGTGGCCTTCTTCTTAGCATAGGTCTTCAATGCATCGTGTCTCTTTATTCGCCATGGCTTAACAGCCGGACAAACCTGCATGATACGGTGCAGGGTGCCAGGGGCGTTGCAGCCAAGATCACAGTGGCTGCTCTGCTGCCTGCCTCTCGTGCTCCGGGCCGGGGTTGTCAGAAGTCCCAACCGGAGTTTGATGGCATTGCAGTAGGTACCGCCCCTCATCATGCGGTTGCCAGCGTCCAACCATTTTGGCCTCAGTCCAAAGGGAGCCTCCCTCAGACCGCAGCCGTCTACAGTATTGTATAGCCTATCTCCCCAGTCCGAGATGGCAGGGGCCCGGTGTTGCTGGACCAGATCAGCAGCAATTCCCGCCATCAATGGATCTGGAGATCGGGCTAGTCTAATATGGCATTCATGAAGGGCCCTGGGTGTACCCTCGGAAAATTTATAAATTCCGAGGCCACCCGCTGCTGTCCCTGCATAGAATGCCGGCAGAGGAGTGTCACCAGGAAGGTGGAGACACTTTCTCACAAATTTTCTTACCTCTTTTTCTACCGCCGTTAGGTGGTAGCCCTTGAGGTTCCCGTGGACGGCCACATGGTGCAGCCGAGGTATCAACACCGTTTTCAAGGACCAAAGCTTTTGCTGGGGCTTCAACGGCGCAAGCTGCAGATTCCCCAACTCAGCCTTGGAACTTTCGCCCCGTTCACATTCGTCCCGAGCCCGACATCTACACCGAGGTACTTGGTATACCCCATCAGGGCTCGTGACTGGGATGTTGACATTCCCAAATGTGAATGGGCAGGTATCACAGTACCAGGTCGTCTTTTGCCGATCACCGACGATACCGGCCGTGGCACACTTCTGCAGGCCAGGCTCCAGACCCAGCTTTCCAGCTTCATCGAGTAGACTCCTGATTGCTGTTGTTAAACTGATTCTGGTTTGTGCCACGACGACAATATCATCAGCGAAGGCCAGATATTTGATTTCCTCTCCCCGAAGCGTCGCCCCTACGCCCTCGGGGAGGCAAGCGAGTGCTCTATCTAGGGCAAGATTGAAAAGCAGGGGGGACAGTGGATCCCCCTGCATTACGCCCCTAGTAATATTAACCCCGATCCCAGCTACCTCGGTGTTGATACTAGAGTAGAAGTTTCTGAGGTAGTGGATCGAGTCATTGTCCAGGCCAGCTGCCCTTAGAGTATCTAAGAGGGCATGATGACTGACGGAATCGAATGCCTTCTTGAAGTCTATAAAGACCAAGTAGAGGGTCTTCGACTCCGTCTTGGCCTCCTTAATCAGTTCTTGCAACAATAGAAGGTTGCTGCTGACACCCTCCTCAGCCTTGAACCCTTTCTGACGGACCGAGGAGGGGATGCGCTCCGCCAGGCGCTTGCTCAGGATCTTATGCAACCCTCTAGTTACGACTGACGTTATTGTTATTGGACGAAAGTCCCCGGCCTCTTGAGGGACATCCTTTTTGGGCAGCAGAGTTGTTCTGCCTCGCGCCCAGTCACATGTGGCTGTTTTGGATTGCAGAATAGTGTTATACAGTTCTGCAATCTGGTCATTTGCCGCCGCACTAAAGTCTGCTGCTCTAATGCCGTCTGGGCCCGGCGACGTCTTTAAACTGGTTTTCCTCTTGCACAATTCACTGTCAAGGGTGGTAACCGGTTCAAGAATGGTGCATGGGTGGCGTTGTGCTTCATCATTCAATAGGCTAGCTGGACTAGGCCTTCCAAAGAGGGCCGTCCAGTATTCCACGGTCCCGGGTGGGAACGTGGGACTAGCCAGGGGGTCTTTTCCAAAGATGGCATTCTGGGCAACTCGGCTGCGATTTTAATCCCAGCCTCTTTGAGTTGCCGCATACTCTCTCCTTCTCCTTATATTCCGAGGAATATTCCCTTGCAGCTGTCTACTTCCCCTGTTATTGTTATTAGCTCTTACTCCAGCAGCAAGCAAATTCTAGCTGCGATCCCCAGAGAAGAACGAGACGACTCTGTGGCTGTCCTAGACTTGAATAAAGATGAGCTGCCAACTGAACGGGCCCTGGGGATCCATTGGAATATGAACATAGACGTGTTCACGTTCAGAATTGTCCTTAAAGACAAGCCTTTCAACCGACGTGGTGTGCTCTCTGTTGTTGCATCGATCTACGACCCCTTGGGCTACTTATCCCCCGTCACTTTGATCGCGAAGATCCTGTTGCAAGAAATGTGCCGAAGGAGGCTCTCGTGGGATGAGGAGATGTCTGCTGATGAACTTGTTTGATGGAAGACCGGGCTTGTGCAGTTGCCACAACTGGAAGAGTTCCAACTGCAAAGGTCCTTCATACCACCAGACTTCGGAGATGTTGACACCCTTCAGCTGCACCACTTTGCAGACGCAAGTCAGACAGGCTATGGTGTAGTCTCTTACTTGCGCGTAGTTGGTGTCAACGGAAAGATTCATTGCACTCTCGTCATAGGACGGGCGAGAGTCGCCCCTCTGAAAAGGACCACCATCCCTCGTCTTGAGCTGACGGCGGCTGCTATCGCTGCACAGATGGACTCAAAGCTGAAGACTGAGCTCGATCTGAAACTGGCCTCGTCAGTCTTCTGGACTGATAGCACGTCAGTACTGAAATATCTCAGAAATCCGACTGCGAGGTACCAGACCTTCGTGGACAATAGGGTCAATCTCATTAGGGATACATCCGACATTATGGCTTGGAGATACATCAATACTACTGCGAACCCAGCAGACCTCGCATCTCGTGGCCTATCCGTCGCTGACTTCCTCCAATCATCTTTGTGGTTTTCAGGACCAGGTTTCCTCAAGATGGACGAAACGCACTGGCCAACCATGCCCGAAGACGTTGTCAGAGGAGAGCTTGATCCAGACGCCGAAGTGAAGACTTCTCCCGTCTTTGATATACAGTAACGAAGAAAGAACCAACGCCCATTGAATCAATAGCGACAAGATTCTCCTCCTGGTTGAAGTTTGTCAGGACCGTCGCGTGGATGACAAGATTTATCTGCCACATGCAGAAGGCTCGCCCATACAGCAGCGACTCACTCTCGAGTGCGGAGCTGCGTACCGCGGAGAATTTTATCTGGAGACTGACCCAAAGCCAAGAGTATGAAGAAGAGTTAAGCACCCTCTCGAAGAAGGGAAGATCGCTGAAGAGGTCTTGTAAATTAATCAAGCTGAGACCATTTCTCAAGGATGGATTGCTCCACGTTGGTGGTCGATTGCAGAAATCAACACTGGCAGATACGGCCAAGCATCCGATCATCCTACCCAGCAGTTCTCTGGCGGTCAAGCTTATGGTGAGAGCCACGCACGAATCCTGCGGCCATTGTGGCCAGAACCACCTGATGACACAGTTGAGGACAAACTACTGGATCGTCCGCGGAAATGCGATAGTCAAGACTGTCATTCGAGAATGCTTGGTCTGTTGCAGACTAAGTCGTCGTCCTTTAGTTCAGGTGATGGCTGAAATGCCATCCGACCGGCTTTGTCCAGATGAACCCCCCTTTACTAACACTGGGTCGGACTGCTTCGGACCGTTCTTAGTGAAGCAAATATCTCCTCTTTCAGCGAGTCTATCTCTTGCGAGATTTCATCCTCACCAGATGTATTCGAGCTCCTTTCGCTGAAAGGAGATGCGTCACTCCCGTCGGGGCTAGACGGGGGAGACCCGCCCGGGGCCAGAGCCGAGGTGGTCACAACTTCAGCCCTGGAGCTGGGGCAGTGACCAGCCCGGCCCTGGTCCAGAGCAGGGCCAGACGTTTGAGACCCGATCCGGGCCAGAGGCGAGGTGGTCGCAGTTTCAGCCATAAGAGGGCCGGAACCGCGACCACCCCGGCTCCGGTCCAGATACTCATTCATTCCATCTTGGCTCTTAAAATTTTCATGTGTGGCTTGCAGGGTGATGAGGGTTGACGCAGCGTTACTGGTCATGATTGGTGTCGTCACAATAGGATTGATTTCCTTTGGGGCCACTGCACTCCTTCTTTTATCTCCACTCACATCTTCTGACGCATACGCCAATCCCTCATCTGCCACAGATGTTACCCTGAAATTTTCGGTTGCAGCTGATCTTGTACCGTCCATCCTTACTCTGCTCAGAGTAGGAGGAGGTACTGAACTGGCTAGGAGTCTTAATTGCTGTGCATATGCTGCAACCTTTTGTCAATATTTAGGAGTCCTTCTCTTTGTGCGTACGCTTTCAAGCGTATGCCAAGGAAGAACTAGCTGCACAATACATTTATTTATGTGGGGGTCATCTTTATTGTTCACTTCAAACTTGATCATAGAGATCTCGTCGTCCGAGGTCCAGTCGAGTCGGCCCCCCACATGGCTTTCCCGACTGGCCCCGGTGGGCTCCACAGTCATTTTCGGTTTTACCACCTTGCACTCCTCCTCCTCCTTTCCTTTGGCATTTTTCAGTAAGTCCTGGTATTGTTTGGACTTACGTTTGCCACTTATAGAATCCACTGATCTGTCGTTAAGTACGCACTATTGTATTTTTACATTTATAAAAGGATGGCCCAAGTTAGAAACTTCGAACTGGGCCATCAAATTAGGCTCTTCTGGGGCCCAGGGCTTATTTCGCTGGTCTTGTAGGCGTTTTATGGCCCCCTCGTGAAAGTCAAGAGCGTGAGCTCTTCGCTCATGCAGACGCCTGCCTGCGTAGGACTTAAATACCTTACCACAATGGGGGCAGGTGCGAGACCAATCTGCGCTCTCGGCCACGCCTTGGGCACTGTTGGACGGCCCTTCCAATCGGCTAGTTAATTGGCCGGTGACGGGGGCACTCTGGTTGTGAGTGCTCCTGTTGGCGGAGGGTTGACCCATACGCCGGCTTTCCCCTTCTTCAGGGGTAGAGTGACCAGCAGTCTCTCCTGAGGGATTGGCTGGGCAAGTTGGATCCACTGAGTGGCCCCCACAATCCATACTGCAGGCCCAGTGGATTGGTCACTATCAGTTGGCACTGATCTTGCCTGCACGTCTCGGCTCGCAATGAGACGAAACTGGTGGCTTAGCAAGGGGGACCTAAGGTTCGTAATTGATCCCCCTCCCCGACTCTCGGTTGCAACTCTCAGATTCCCTGACCAAGGGACTGGAGAAGCGGAACCGCACCAGTTAATAAGGAGTGAGGAACTGAAAGCGCTCGAAAATGGCGGTTTGAAGCCTGTTCCGATTGCTAGATGCTTCCGATTACCTCACCCTTAAGAGAATGGCAACAGCCCACCCAGGTCCCTTCTCTTGTCATCATTATTGGGAGAGACTAAAGTAGGATCACCAAAACATCATCCCTGCTGGATTCACAAAGTCACCAATTATGTCTTGAATCCAAAGCCACGCCCAACATGAGGACTCATGCTATGCCTGGCCCTTTTAAGCAGATTACTCTGTGACGCAGGTTTTACAAGAAAGGATGTGAATGCTCCAGGTGACTTTCACAACCTTTATCCTGCAAGACGTGACCCACAGGAACTCAATATGGTCTCTATCGGTCCTGTGGTGGCTGCACAACAGCTGGTTGTATACCTCAAGCTCCTTATTGGACAAGTAGCAGAAGGTTGAGGGCACTGTTACCCGGTTTTAGTCTGCGTGAAGAAAAAAGATTTGACTGGCTCATATTTTTTCTTCATCCTCCCCTCTCTTGGGGAAACCAGCATCCTGGGTTCTCTGCATAAGCTGACCTCAAACCACTGCAGGTAAACCATGCTCCCTTGTGCTCCTAGTATTAACCTAATGCTGTTGCGTCCCCATACCCTGGCGAGGTGGTATTGTGAAAGTCTTGGTTACAACAGTTTTTCTTACAAGAGACTCGGAATAAATTTACCTAGACAGTCACACTTCTGCATATCTTTAACACACAGCTTCCGTAGGCCGTGGACCTTGCGTAGCAAGGTTTTAGCGAGGCGCAGGGACTCCTTATTTTTTAGTACTAACATACATAAGGAGCCCCCGGGTAAGGCCAAATGCCAGACTGGCAGGGACGTCCACCCTTCCTAATGAGTGAGTCACTCCTAATGAATAGCGTCGTTTGTATTCCAGTTACGGAACAAATGAAAAATTTGAAAATAATTTGTATTTTTCTCAACGATACAAACCTTAGCTATTTATACAAACTTGCCCGCCAGCCCTATCCCCCTTAAAGTCCTACCTCCAAGCAAAGTGAGCTAAATCACTGTTGTGTGAAGGGGAGTGGTAGCAAGCTACCCCCCCTACCCCCCCCCCCCCACTAACTAGCGGTGTGGGTAGTTAACCCTCGCTAAATTTTAATGGCTCATCATTTCAGCGTTGCCAAAAGTAATATCCCTAATAAATAGCTAAGGTTTGTATCGTTAGGAAAAATACAAATTATCTCCAAATTTGTCATGTTTTTGTCAGTTTATATTACAAACAGTATGCACAAATAAATATCATATAAAATTATCTTTTATCTTGGTACCAATTTTTGTAGATATTTTTTGCATAATCTGAGTTGGAGCCAAACTGACCTGACGTCAAATCAACGGTGCTTAATGGTCTACGCCAAAATGGTGGGGCCAAAAAGTACCCTAACCTAGTGGTAAGCCCTTTTCACTACAGCCTCATCCTCAGATGCATAGGTCTAGATCCTGGAGATGCATTTCTTATGTTGACAACTACAAACTCACCAATATTTTTTCTCCTCCAGATGACTACCTTTGAATCTAGTCTCCTAAATGTACTGGATTAATCATACAAGAGTAACAGAACACATTAGTTCGTTGTTCACCCTTTCAGATGGGTTTGAGGTATAGAGAGAGGAAAGACTCGAAAGCTGCAGCAAAGAGATCCTCTAGTTCCCTTGGGTTCTCTCGTAAGAAAGATCTTAAAGATCATCTTTCTTCTCATTCATCAGCTACAGTTAGATGTAGGAATTCTACAGTGACATACAAAGTTTTGGCCAGGAGGTATTGTAATTCCCCGGTTAGGGGGAACTGAGAAAAATTTTAAATTTCCGACCCTCTTCGGCACTGGCCTCCAGACAAGAGGAAAGCAGACAGTATGATTTCTTTCTAGAGAGGAGTAAAGTCTCCCAAGGGGTGACATACCCAATTCAGTAGGACAGTTGCTGAGAGCAGCTGATCTGATTTGGACCAAATCCGAGGAGATAGATTCTGTATCTTCTTTTTTTGTAGAGCCAGGCATTAACAAGGAGAGTCAAGGGGCTTAGCAAAGCCCCCAGCTCGGTCATTAAGGCAGGAAGGCTGCTATAGACTGATTGTGCTGTGCTCCCCAAGGAGGTTTTTAACAAGGTCAATAAACACGTTTCACCTTGTAAAGATTCCCTAAACACAGGCTGATCTCCTAAGATTTTGCCGTCAGCCTTTTCAAGTAAGAAACTTTATGTAACTTGGGACTCGTCCTTCTTCCCTGCCTCTGGACCAGGCAGTCGCTACCCTAACCTCTATGTCGGAGGAAAGGCTAGCAGCTCGGCACATTGGATTTATAACTTCAAAGGTCTCCAACATGGTAGCTGTAGCAATGTCAACTCTTAAGATGGCATCCTGGTTAGACCACTGGTCAGGTAGCCTACAGTGGGATATTTAGCCTCGAGTGAAGACCTCTCAAACACAGAAAAGAGGAGGTAGTTCAAGGACCTCGCGCAAAATTGGTAGAATATTTGGTTCACAATACAGGTAATGGGCTAACTGGATTCGTGAAGTAAAACGGATCAGAGAGAAGTACAGTACATGTACTGAGAAGTGGTGGAAGTCTAATCAAGATTCGTTTCTCAACCGTGAATATTGTTTAGTCCACAACCTTCCTCCTTCAACAACTTCTCTTGGTCATTTCGTCCTCCTAGACAAACTTCTGGACCATCTTCTAGATTGGAGTAAAAATGGTGTGAGAGAAGGATGAAGAGGCAATTTCATGGGGCAAAGCATTGGACGTTCTTTTTTCCAGTTATTGCCTTCCGTTCACCAGAACCCTCCTCCTCCTCATTCCAGCTCAAAAGACGTCCTTCTATCATCCAGGAAAATGAAAAAGACCTTGCCCTTCATTTAGAAGTGCAAACTATGCTGCTAAAGGACATTCTAGAAGTCAAGGATGGGTCTCGGGGCTTCTTCAGCCCTCTTTTTTTTGGGGGGGGGGGGGGGATGAAGGCCTTGACTGAAGGAGACCAGTATTACACCTCTCAGCCCTGTACAAGTTATCTGCTAAACTGAGTTCAGGATGAAGACCCCCAGCACGGTTAGACCTGCAGTACGGAAGAACAACTCCATGATCTTGATCAATTCCAGGGATATGTACTGTACTTTCAAATCCCCATAAATCGTTCAAGAAAGTACTTACTCTTTGTCCTAGGGACCAGTCTTTTCAGTTTAAAGTTCTTTGATTTGGGCTGTCCATGACCCCAAAGGTATTACTGGAGTATTTATGCTGGTGTCAGCATGGGGTCAATCCAACGGAATTCACCTGATCTGTTATGACTGACTGATACCGCCAGACTCGCTCCCAACTTTATCATCATCGGGACAGACTTCTCTCATCTTGTCCCAATCTTGGAATTTTGACTAATCTAGAGGAGTCTAATCTTGTTCCCAAGCATAGAATGAAATACCTGGGCATGGACAGAGATATGATGACAGGTTAAGTTTATCCATCGCAGGACAGACTAACCCAATTCGGGAAAGTAGCTCGTCCTTTCATTCACCAGGCACAGTTACAAGGTAACTGAACATCAAGAGAGATGATGAAACTTGTTCCTCATGGTCTCTTCCATCTACAATCATTGGAATGGTGTCAACAGACTCTGGTCACAAACACCAAAAGACTAGATGAGAAGAATCCGTTTCAGGAGCCTCTCTTAGTGTCTCCATCCACATCTTTTTACACACACATCAAAGAGAGGGTTGGGTCCCATCTCATGGACCATCTGGCAGGAAGGCAATGGTCACACGAGTACAAGTCACCTCACATCAATGTTCTTGAGTTGATGGTAGCTTACCTAACACTTCAGAATTTCTAGTCTTCTGGTCAGCCGTCGGTTGCCTTTATGAACGATAATGCAACCGTAGTGGTATATGTCAACTAGAAAGGCAGTAAAATATCACAGGCTCTGTCAAATAGCTGTGTTGCACGAATGGGCTGTCCGCAATGCAGTAGTTCTCTCAGCCTAGTTCATTGCTGGCAAGAGGAATGTCATAGCAGAAACGTCGAGTTGAAAGGGTCAGAATGGTCTTTACATCCCCAAGCAGGGACAAAGCTCTTGACTTTGTGCAGTTTGGAGTTCACCAACAAAAGACATGTTCACCGCAAGCCTCAACAGAAAGCTGCCAGTCTACAGCTCACCGTTACGAGACCTTGCAGCACCACTCGAGGACATGTTCTATCATCCATGGGACGGCCTCAACGCCTATGCTCTTCCACTCCATTGCCTTCTCCGAAGGATGATAAACAAGGTGTTTTCATCCCAAAGCCTCAAGTAGAATGTTACCTGAACCTTGTGCTTCTACTAGTTGAGTCGCCGAGGGAGCTTTCCCACATGCCACAACCTGCTCCATCAACCCAATATGTAGAGGTTACAAAACTAGGTTGGAATCCATCATTCCACAGGTGTAGGTTATCAAGCACCTCTTCCGAGAAGTAGAGACGCTTTTCAAGCGAGAAAGCATGAAACATTATGATGCCTTGGGAAATCCTCCACTGACATGTATCAAACAAAGTGCGCCATCTTCTGTATTTGGTACCATCAAAGGTATATTTCTCCTCTCGAAGCTTTTTAGCTTAACTACGGAAGGAAAGAAGCCTCTCTGTCCCAGCAGTAAACGGATATTGTTCAACCTGGAGCCAAGTACCAAGACTGAGAGGAGTGGATATTTCCTCTTGCTGGTAATTATCTGTACTTGTCAGGAATATGGAGTAGATCTGTCCTCCCCGTGAAATTCAACCTCCATTGTGTGATGTAACCAAGACGTTACAGTCTTTGAAAAGAGCCCGTTAGGAACTATTTCCCTCCATAGCTACCTTACTCTTATAACGGTTTTTGTGGTTGTCTAAGCTTTGACAAAGTGGGTAGGCAAATTACACGCAATCATATTTTTTATGAATAGTACTTACCTGGCAGTTATATATATACAGTACGTATAGCTAAAGTCTCTGACTTCCGGCAGAATTTATTAGAAAATCGCGGCAACCGCCTTGTGGTGGTTGTGCGGTTAGGTGGTTAACAGCCCTTATAGGGTGTACCTGGAATCATTACAGTTTTCTGTTCCTCAGATTATCTCTGCCGGCCGGATCGACAACATCGTTGGTCCGCCATTAAGAGTTTTTCGTAATTGCTTTCCCTACATCGCTGTTTTGGACTTCGTTTGGTGAAGTAACCTGTGTTGGGATTTGGCATTCGTGTTTTCTTATTAGTTTTGTATATTTTGCTTTGTTTATCATGAGTGAAAAACTTCACATTCGTGCATGTGCGAGTGATGTATGCAAGGTGAGGTTACCGAAAGTGTCGGTTGACATTCACACAGTTTGTATGGGTTGCAGGGGGTTTGAAAGTGCCCTAAATAATAGGTCCAAGGAATGCAAGGGTTTAAATGAAGATGATTGGTTAGCTATGAAACGCTATGTGCGCAAATTAGAACTCGATAGAGTTAGGAGGGCTAAATCAAAGTCAAGTCTGCTAGTGAAGCTAGTTTAGATTTATCTATTGACCCTTTAATTGTTACCTCTTTGAAGGTTGTTCCTTCCCCGAAAGTAGTAACTCCAGCCCCTTCTACAGGATATGCAACTGCGGATGACCCTCGGTATGCCAGGACGGCTGCCGAGTTGGAGGCCATTAAATTACAACCTGCGGCCTTTAAAGGTAAAGGTGAAAGTTATATTAGTACTTGTGAAAGTGCAGTGGAGGTGGCGGCTGATCGAACCTGTCATACCCCTAGGTCTAGACCTCTACCAAGCTCCCAGGACTAAGGGAAAAGATACGTCGAAAGCCGAAAGGGGGTGAGAGGTGCTTATCCTCGGTCAGTCGTCGCCTCAGACAGTCCTGTTGCGACCTCCCAGGCTGCTCTTGACCGCCGTAGAAAAGGCGTGTCGGATATGTTTGTGTCTTCACCTGATCCTTCTCCCAGATGCAAGTGGCAATACGAATCAAAACCGACGAAGAGAAGGTGGGACCGGGATGTGCAGTCTCACTCTCCCTCTTCTGGTTCGAGTAGCCGAGAACCTGAACCTTCGGAGGACGACTTCGATGTTGTTCCTGTTAAGAGGATGAAACAGAGAGTCCTTAGCCCAGTTAGACCTGATAAACTTCCTGCTTTTACTGCCAGCGCTTCCAAACAGCTGCCTTCTTCAGAACCGCGAGAACCAGCAGAAGTTGCTAAAGCTTTCATGGCTGTTATGCAGGAACAGCTTTTATCGCTAGTGCAAGCTTTCAGCCGCCCTCCTTCCCCAGTTCGGACGACGTAAGGATGTCTCTTTGCCAGTTAAAAGATAGTCTTCTAAGAGGGAATTAAGTATCTCTCCAAAGAAACCTCTGCTCACTTCGTTGGCCGTACGACAACGCACACCCTCTTCATCGGCTCGATGCCAGGACGTTACTTCCTCTCGCTTTCGGCGCCAGGACGATACTGCCTCTCGCCCTCGGCACCAGGACGATTCCGCTTCTCGCTCGAAGCTCCAGGAGGTTTCCGCCTCACGTTTTAGGAAGCAGGAGGAATGCAGCCTGCATTATCAGGACGAATGCAGCTTGCCTTATCAGGACGATACCGCTTCTCGTCATTGGGACGATACCTCTTCTCGCCGACAGGACGATAGCAGCGCTCGGCGCCAGGACGACACCTATGCTTGGCGCCAGGATGTAATCAGCTCTCGGTGCCAGGCTACTTGCAGCCCACTTCAAGATGTTGACCTTGATCAGGACCTCGTTGATATATCGGAAGAGGAAGAGAAACCTTCCAACTCTACTAGTGATTATAAGGTTCTATCTCGCTCTCTTTTAGAACCATATGGGGAGGAATTCCAACCTTCGGCTCCTCGTTCTCCTCAGTCTCAATTCACCAGGAAGAAGACTATGAAGCATTCGGCCTTCATCAAAATGAAACTTTCTATTTCGGCCAGGAAAGCACTCGCTAATGTGGGTGATTGGATGAGGGAACGGAGGCAAGCAGTCAAGACCACCTTTTCTTTCCCACCTTCTCGGCTCGCTTCCAAGGCCGGTATGTGGTATGAGACAGGGGAACCTTTGGGTCTAGGAGTGCCTGCCTCCTCCCAAGGTGACTTCTCTGCTCTTGTGGACTCGGCAAGAAGGCATGCACTGAACTTTGCCAAGGTGATATGGTCCATGTCGGAACTTGATCACCTCGTCATGGGAATGTTCAGGGTTTTCGAGGTTTTTAGCTTTTAGCTCTCGGGACTGGCCAGGAAGACTGAACTCCTGGAAGGCACGAAGGACCTGACGAGTATCATGTCCTGCATGGACAAAGCTCTAAGGGATGGGGCGAATGAGTTGGCTTACCTTTTCTGAGCAGGGGTCTTGAAGAAGAGGGCCCTATTGTGCTCCTTCACCTCTAGATCGGTGACTGTTGCCCAGAAGTCGGAGCTGCTTTACGCCCCTCTGTCACACCATCTCTTTCCCGAAGCTCTGGTCAGAGATATCTCCCTTTCTCTGGTACAGAAGGCTACTCAGGACCTTTCTCTGGCACAGAAGGCTACTCAGGACCTTTTATCTCGGTCTGCCAGAAAGCCTTTGCCTGTTGCTCCTGCTCTTCTGAAGAAGGAAGAGAAGAAGTTCCAGCACCCCTTTCGGAGTAGGGCTTCCTTGAGAGCGGATTTCAAGGGGAGAAGACAAGAGTCAGGGCCAAGGACCAGCAGAGGTGCGTTTAGGCCCCGATCCAAAAAATGAGATGGAAGTCCTCCAGACAATAGTAGGGGCAAGACTGTCTCGCTTTTGGCAGTCTTGGAAGAGGAGAGGGGCGGACACCTGGTCCCTCTCAATCATCAAAGAAGGTTACAAGATCCCCTTTTTAAAGAAGCCTCCTCTCTCAGACTCTCCCCTAGCCTTAGAGGTTCAGTACGCCGACGCGGGGAAACAAGAGGCTCTTCTGGAGCTAGTCAACCAGATATTGGTCAAGGGAGCAATGGAGCCAGTCTGGGACCTTACCTCCCCAGGCTTTTACAATCGCCTATTTCTGGTTCCCAGGAACTCGGGTGGATGGAGACCAGTCCTAGATGTCAGCTCTCTGAACGCCTTCGTGGAGAAAACAAAGTTCTCCATGGAGACGACTCAGTCCGTGCTGGCAGCAGTTTGTCCAGGCGACTGGATGGTATCTCTCAACCTGCAGGACGCTTATTTTCACGTCCCCATTCATCTGACTTCAATGAAATATCCCGAGATTTGTGATTCAGGGCAAGTGCTTTCAATTCAGGGCACTTTGCTTCGGTCTCAGCACGGCTCCTCAAGTTTTCACCAGGCTAATGGCGAACGTGGCAGGCTGGTTACATCAGGAGGGGATAAGGGTATCCTTCTATCTGGACAACTGGCTGATTCGATCACAGTCGAAAGAAAAATGTCTGGAGGACATACAGAATTTGTATACAATGACTCAGGACCTGGGACTCGTCATCAACAAGGAAAAGTCTCAGACCGAACCAAATCAGACTATTCTCTATTTGGGGATACAGTAGTTCTGAATTCAGTTCCTTTTTGGGCTTCTCCCTCCCAGGAAAGGCAGACCAGGTGCCTAGAGAAAGTCAGAGAATTTTTAAAGAAGCAGGAATGCTCAGCGAAGGAGTGGATGAGTCTGCTGGGAACTCTATCCTCCCTAGAACAGTTTGTCTCATTGGGAAGACTGTACCTAAGACCTCTGCAACACTTCCTAGCAAAGGTATGGAACAGAAAGACCCAGGAGGACTCCTTTTCTTTTCCCACTCCGACAGATCAAGGATCTTTTGATGTGGTGGCTGGACCCAGCTCTGTTATGAGAAGGGATCTCCTTGTACAAAAAGAACCCTGAGCTAGTGTTATTCTCAGATGCGTCGGAGTCAGGCTGGGGAGCAACTCTAGGGAACAAGGAGGTCTCAGGTGTTTGGGAAGGAAGTCAGGTCAGTTGGAATATCAACAGGAAGGAATTGATGGCAATTCTGTTGGGACTAAAGGCCTTTGGAACCTCAGTGTTAGGGAAGACTGTGGAGATCAATTCAGACAACACCACAGCTCTCGCGTACATCAGGAAACAAGGGGGAACTCAATCCCTCTCTCTGTTCAGAACAGCGAGAGAGCTTCTCCTTTGGGCGAGCGAGAACAGGACTCAGCTGTTGACGAAGTTTGTTCAAGGGCAAAGAAACATCAGGGCAGACATGCTCAGCAGGAAGGGACAAGTTCTTCCCGCAGAGTGGACTCTCAACCCGCATTTCTGTCAGAGCCTCTGGAAGTTGTGGGGCAGACCTGTAATAGACCTTTTCGCCTCCAACTTGAACAAGAGGATCCCCAACTACTGCTCTCTAGTACTGGACGAGGAAGCGGGAGCAGTGGACGCCTTCTTGATGGATTAGACGGGGATGGACATCTATGCGTTTCCCCCGTTCAAAATCATCAATCTGGTAGTCAGAAAATTCGCTCTCCTCGATTCGGGACGAATGATTCTAGTGGCTCCATTCTGGCCTGCAAGGGAATGGTTCACCGAAGTGGTGGGCAGGCTGATGGACTTCCTAAGAAGACTTCCGGCAAGTCTAGATCTTCTCAGACAGCCCCACTTCGAGAGATATCATCAAAACCCCCTCGCTCTCAAACTGACTGCCTTCAGACTGTCGAAAAGCTCGTTAGATCTCGAGGCTTTTCGGCACAAGCGGCAAAAGCTATTGCCAGAGAAAGAAGGATCTCGTCACAAAGAGTCTACCAGTCTAAGTGGGAGACCTTTAGAGCTTGGTGCAGGCGACACAAGATTTCCTCGACCACTACTTCTCTGAGCCAGATTGCAGACTTTTTATTGTACCTCAGATAGGATGCTAAGCTGGCTGTATCCACCATCAAAGGATACAGGAGTATGCTCTCAACCGTCTTTAGGCATAGAGGCCTTGAGTTGTCTCAAGATAAAGATTTGCTGGACCTTATTAGGTCTTTTGAGACTACGAAACAGGTACAATTAAGACCCCCCTCTTGGAACTGGATGTGCTCCAAAAAATTTGAACCTATCTCGCAAGCCTCTCTTCGAGATGTAACAAAGAAAACCCTCTTCCTTATGACTCTAGCGACGGCCTAAAGGGTCAGCGAGGTCCAAGCGATTGAGAAGCGTGTAGGCTTCAATCAAAATGGGGCGGTTTGTGCTGTAAGGTTCGACTTTCTCGCCAAGAACGAGAACCCTTCGAAACCCTGGCCTAGGACGTTTGAGGTCCCTAACCTCACGAACCTAGTGGGTCAGGAGCAAGAAAGACTCCTCTCCCCAGTTAGGGCCCTCAAGGCTTCTTTAACCCACACTAAGAACGTGAGGGGTGCATCCAACTCGTTATGGTGTTCAGTGAAGGATCCTCAAAAACCCCTGTCAAAGATTGCTTTGTCCTTTTTCTGAGGGAAACTATTAGGGAAGCCCACCTCTTATGTGAGGAAGAACACTTCGCCCTGTTGAAAGTACGGGGTCATGAAGTGAGAGCCATTGTTACCTCACTGGCATATCAGAAAAATATCAGTTAGGCAAATCATGGACGCAACGTTCTGGAGGAGCAACTCTGTCTTCGCTTCTCATTACCTCAGAGAGGTGAGAGTAGACTATGACAAGTGTTATACTTTGGGCCCATACGTAGCTGCGGCTTCTGTATTAGGCAAGAGTTACTACCCCCACTCAACCTTAGTTTGTATGCATGTATGAAGGTTTGTGTTTTTTATGGTAGTCTGAGGACCTAGTTTTGTGGTACGGTTCCCCCAGTCCAGATAGATAGTTTATATCCATTTCTGCAAGGTTAGGTGGTTAGTTTTAGTAAGGTTGCAGGTGTTTTATTATATGGGGCGAAGGTAGTTTCTGAACTCTAGTCAAGTTGTTGTTCTTACCCCTTTGACAGACTCGATTGAGTTGTTTGCATCATAGCAGGTCTACTCCTGGCTGAACATTCCTAAGGGAAAGAGACTCTAGAGGCAGTAACCTTTGAAGTCAGCTACTTTAGCAGGTAAGGAATCAAGGCGTTTTTTCTCCTACAACTCTTTTGTTGTTTCCCCAACAATGTTTACTGTCTGTTTCCCTCCTCCAAATGTGTGAATCTGCTATATATATACATTGAGCCCTCGCTACTTTGCGGTTCGACCATCGCGGATTCACCACTTCGCGGATATTTTTCATAACCCATATATATAAACATATCGCGGATTTTCCGGAAATTTTGAAAATACCGCGATATATGAAGACCCCAAATACGATATTTCGTTACCTGTAATTCCATTAATACTGTAATTAGTAATATCTGCTCTTACTGATTGTTCATTGCATTACATATGACATATAATTCAGTACAGAAAGAAATAAAACACGAAAAGAGAATGTGATCATACGATAATTCAGTATACAGTACGTAGTAAAATTAAATGGAACATGAAACGCAAATCAGATACAGTCATACCGTATTAAAATGGTGTAGGGCTGCTGATGGCTATTACTGTACTACAAATGTAAGGGATGTGCATCTTTTCCATGAATCTTTTGTATGTATACGTACTTAGTACTGCATCCAATAATATTCTTTGTTGCAAAAATCACATCTCGAATAAGCGTACGAGAGAGAGAGAGAGAGAGAGAGAGAGAGAGAGAGAGAGAGAGAGAGAGAGAGAGAGAGATCCAATAAAACACACAATAGGACAAGAAACAAAAACGGTGATGAGAGAGAGAGAGAGAGAGAGAGAGAGAGAGAGAGAGAGAGAGAGAGAGAGAGAGAGAGAGAGAGAGACATACATATCCTACAACAAAACAAGCGTAAAATAGCGTACGTAAAGCTGTACTGTATACGTAGGGTACCTTGTACTTTGAATTGGTAACTACTACGTAGCATATAAGACTGATTGTGATTGGTTCAAGCGCTGATAGATGAGGAATCAGAACCCAAGTTTTGTAATCTAGCCTGTGATTGGTGTTTTGACCGCTTCTCCAACCTCCAGCATCTTTTCGCGGCCACTTTGTCTGCCGCTCTATCGCTGTGTAGATGTTGCTACGTTATTGTGAACTTTAATCTGTGCTGTGCGTGACTGTTTTAAGTTGAACTTTTTGTTGAACTTTCTGTTAAACCCTACTGTACAATGGCTCCCAAGCGTTCTGCTTCTACTAAGGCTGGTAGTGAGCCTAAATGCCACCGAAAGATGATGACGATTGCTGAGAAGGTGACGCTTCTCGATATGTTAAAAGAAGGCAGAAGTTACGCGGCCGCAGCCCGCCATTTTGGAGTGAACGAATCCACCGTTCGCTACATCAAGAAGGACGAGGCGAACATTAGAAAGACGGCTACCATCACCTTTAGCAGATCAGCGAAGCGAGTCGTTACCACGCGTAGTAAAACGATCGTACGCATGGAAGGTGCTTTAGCAGTGTGGATTGCCGACTACCGGAAGAAGAACATAGCCTTGGATACGAACACCATTCGAACCAAGGCTTTGAGCTTGTATGAGAATTTTGCGGCAAAGGAACCTCAAGACGACGATGGCGACCATGCTGAAGAAGATGATGATGTAGATGAACCTCAACCAGGGACATCCACTGATTCCCAGCCTCAGAAACGTTTTTCCACCAGCAAAGGATGGTTCGCGAAGTTTCAGAAACGCTTTGGCCTGAAAAGCGTTTCCCTGCATGGCGAGGCTGCTTCCGCTGACACTGCCGCTGCTGAAACTTACGTGAACGAGACTTTCAAGAACATTATCGCTGAAGGTGGATACAAGCCGGAACAAGTGTTTAATATGGATGAGACCGGCTTGTTTTGGAAGAGAATGCCGTCGCCAACTTTCCTGTTCAAAGAAGAAGCCAAAGCCTCTGGCTTTAAAGCGTTCAAAGATCGCGTAACCCTCGTGATGTGTGGCAATGCTGCTGGATTTTTGCTAAACCCGGGGCTTATTTACAAGTCGAAAAATCCTCGCGCTTTGAAAAATAAGAATCTCCTTCCCGTGTACTGGATGCATAATCAAAAAGCATGGATTACGAAGATGCTGACCTCCAACTGGTTCCACCAGTGTTTTATCCCGCAAGTCAGCAAATATCTCTTGGAGAAAGGCTTGCCATTCAAGATCCTTCTCCTTATGGATAACGCTGGTGGACACGCAACTGACCTGTCGCATGAGGGCATTCAGGTTGAGTTCCTGCCACCCAACACCACGTCATTAATTCAACCGATGGACCAGGGGGTTATCAGGGCGTTCAAGGCCCTCTACACGAAGAATACCTTGGCGGACCTCGTTGCGTGTGTGGATGCTGCCCAAGAAGATGAAGATAAAAATTTCAATTTGAAGGCGTACTGGCGGAAGTACACAATAGCCACGTGCCTGCAGAACATTCAGAAGGCACTGCAAGAAATGAAACCTGCAACCATGAATGCGAGCTGGAAGAAGTTGTGGCCCCAGATTGTTTACGACGACGAGGGATTTACACCGTCTGAAATTCAACACTGCAATATGCAAATCTGTGCAGTTGGCTGTGATAATTGGAGGTGACGGGTTTGGCAACATGACGACTGAAGACGTCGACGAGTTGTTGGACTGCCATTCCCAGCCGCTAACTGACACAGACCTAGAAGACCTGACGAAATCGTCCAGTGAAGAAGAGAGTGAAACGCAGGAAGAGACCCAAGAAATGGTCGAAGAAACGGGCTTAACATTAGAACGGCTTGCCAAGTTCTGCAACCATGCGAAGGATTTGGAAGAAATGTCGCAAGAGTGGGACGAGGATATGGTTGTCTATACAATTCTGCAACAAGATCGATGACGACATGACTCCCTACAGGATGCTCTTCGAGCGAAAAAAGAAGCAGCGGCAGCAACTTCCGATCACAATGTTCTTCCAGCCACGCAAAAAAGAGCCAGTTCCTCCTGCTAGTACACCTTCGGAAGAAATTGAAGAAGTGTCCCAGGAAGAAGTTGAAGAGGTGTCCCAGGAAAAGACACCTCCGTCTGAAGAGACGTAAAATACTGTACTATCATTGGCTGCACAGTAGAAGACATCATCAGCTTCATCATCATCATTTCTACTGTGCAGCAAATTCATCGCCATCATCATTCAAGTTTTTCTTCAACTTCTTTCGTGGTGAGTACAGTAACAATCTTTATTTTTTACTTTAATATTCTAACATTTTAATATTTGTGCCTGTTTTAGTTTAGTATGCATTAAGTCAAAGGGAAGGTTTTAAAAGTCTGAATATACATGTTATAACCTATCATATTTTTTTTTTTAAATTGACATTTACTGTACGTACGTAAAACATCTCTCTCTCTCTCTCTCTCTCTCTCTCTCTCTCTCTCTCTCTCTCTCTCTCTCTCTCTCTCTCTCTCTCAAATTGTTTTCCTCCTTTGCTACGTATGTACTGTATGATTTTATATAGATACGGTAAATAATATTTGTAATAACACATTTTCTAAAAGCTTTTACTGTAATATCATTATTTATCACTTTCATCATGCGCGTTAAATGCCTTCGTTTGTTTACTGAGTGTGGTTGTTTACTGAGCGTACTTTATGACGCCGTCGTTTCAGTCGGCGTCATGAAGAAAAACATTTCTTCAATGCGTTTGTTTCATTATGATCAGAGATAAACGTAAACAAATCATATGGTTGCCATTTTTTATCGTGCTTTTGGGCGTTTGGGAAACGCATGATATAAAATCGCCTTTAATATTTGTGCCTGTTTTAGTTTAGGGTACTGTAGTACATGCATTAAGTGTTCTGTACATTAAAGGGTAGTTTGTTAACAGTACTACGTACAAGGGAAGGTTTAAAAGTCTGAATCTACATGTTAAATAAATACATTAATATGGTGTCAGTACTTCGCGGATTTTCACCTATTGCAGTGGGGTCTGGAACCTATTTACAGTACTGCGATAAACGAAGACTCACTGTACTGTATAACTGCAAGGTAAGTACTATTCATAAAAATGGAGTTTTTATGATTGTTTTAAAACAAAGTTTTATGAATACTTACCTGGAAGTTATATATATATTTTAAAGCCCACCCACCTCCCCTCAGGAGACAGGTCGAGCAAAGATAACCTGAGGAACAGAAAACGGGAATGATTCCAGGTACCATCCTGTAAGGGTTGTTAACCACCTAACCGCACACCCACCACAAGGCGGTTGCCGCAATTTTCGAATAAATTCTGCCAGAAGTCAGAGACTTTAGCTATTTATATATTTATATAACTGCCAGGTAAGTACTCATAAAACTTATGTTTTATCATAAAAACTCCATATTTCTCTCATACTGAGCACTCCCAGGATTTTAGCTGGCCAGTTTGATAGTAGGGACTTCTTCCCACCTAAGGATAAGTCTCCTATTAAAGGACAAAGGTTGGTATTCATGTAGCAACAAATTTTAGAAGTAATTTTGTATTTTTTCTATCGATACAATCCTCAATCCTTTAACTCGACTTCCCGACTTCACCTCCCCCGAAAGTACGGCCAGACGCAATTAAGCTAACTGTTCAGTGTACCGGGATGGGGGCGGTGCTTCCATACCACCAGCCGGTAATTACCAGCAATTGCTGACACCTTGTTATAAGTTTTAACAGCTGTGTTCCAGCTGCGACTGAATCATTCTCCTCTTAAAGGACTCTGGGTCTCTTTCTAGTTGGAAAAATACAAATTACCTTTTAAATTTGTGATTTTTATTAATGAAATTCTGTTTTTAATTTGTTGCTTTTCGTTAATAAGAAAACGTAATTTTTTTCACATTTCTTTGTTACTTAAATGGATGTTGAATGTACTGTATTTTCCAAATATTCTAATCTGATATTCAAGCATTTTTATAGTGTGATATTGTACTTGAAATGAAAGAAACTGTGATAATTTTCCTTTTATAATTGGTTATAATGGAATGAAGCCCAACTGTGGAAGTTCAAAGAGATTTTGTATTGCAACCAATCATACTTGTTAGCGAGAGCTCTAGATTAAGTGACCGTTGCTAAGTCTGTGCTCAAGTCAGTGAGAGGTATAAGCATTGTATATAGGTAATCTTTTTGGATGGCATGCACAAACTAAAGATTTTGGTACTGTATGTAGGTCATCTTTCTTCCTTTATGTTAGCAATAAATTACTGTAGTTATTTTCTCTTGTTTGTCAGGAGATCAAAAAGTAATCTGCTACAATGCGTGTATTGTACCACTATATAAGGGTAAGGGAGATGTCCATGAGTGTTGTAATTCAAAGGGTATTAGTTTTTTGAGTGTGGTGGGAAAAGTGTATGGTAGAGTACTGATTAATAGGATTAAGGATAAAATAGAGAATGCAATCTTAGAAGTACAGGGTGGTTTTAGAAGAGGTAGGGGTTGTATGAATCAGATTTTTACAGGTTGGCAGATATGTGAGAAATATTTAGCAAAAGGTAAGGAGGTGTATGTTGCGTTTATGGATCTGGAGAAAGCGTATGATAGAGTTGATAGGGAAGCAATGTGATGAGGTTATATGGAGTTGGTGGAGGTTGTTGCAAGCAGTGAAAAGTTTCTTCAAAGGTAGTAAAGCATGTGTTAGGATAGGAAATGAAGTGAGCGATTGGTTTCCGGTGAGAGTGGAGCTGAGACAGGGATGTGTGATGTCGCCGTGGTTGTTTAACTTGTATGTTGATGGAGTGGTGAGAGAGGTGAATGCTAGAGTGCTTGGACGAGGATTGAAACTGGTAGACGAGAATGACCATGAAAGGGAAGTAAATCAGTTGTTGTTTGTGGATGATACTGTACTGGTTGCAGACACGGAAGAGAAGCTTGGCCGATTAGTGACAGAATTTGGAAGGGTGTGTGAGAGAAGGAAGTTGAGAGCTATTGTAGGCAAGAGTAAGGTTATGAGATGTACGAGAAAGGGGGGTGGTGCGAGGTTGAATATCATTTTGAATGGAGAGTTACTTGAGGAGGTGGATCAGTTTAAGTACTTGGGGTCTGTTGTTGCAGCAAATGGTGGAGTGGAAGCAGATGTACGTCAGAGAGTGAATGAAGGATGCAAAGTGTAGGGGCAGTTAAGGGAGTAGTAAAAAATAGAGGGTTGGGCATGAATGTAAAGAGAGTTCTGTATGAGAAAGTGATTGTACCAACTGTGATGTATGGATCAGAGTTGTGGGGGAATGAAAGTGACGGAGAGACAGAAATTGAATGTGTTTGAGATGAAATGTCTAAGGAGTATTGCTGGTGTATCTCAAGTAGATAGGGTTAGGAACGAAGTAGTGAGGGTGAAAACGGGTGTAAGAAATGAGTTAGCAGCTTGAGTGGCTATGGATGTGTTAAGGTGGTTTGGCCTTGTTTAGAGAATGGAAACTGGCTGTCTGCTAAAGGTGATGAATGCATGAGTTGATGGGAGAAGTACAAGAGGAAGGCCAAGGTTTGGGTGGATGGATGGAGTGAAGGAAGCTCTGGGTGATAGGAAGATAGATGTGAGAGAGGCAAGAGAGTGTGCTAACCCCAAAAAATTGGGGGAAGTGCCTTGGTATATGTATGTATGATGTACAATGATATGCAGGTCAATTTTAAGAGCTCCAAAAATTCTAGGTCTTAGTGACTATTCACTTAAACAAAGGGATAATTCTACTAAATGCCTTTTTAGTAGTTGACCTTCACTGAAATATTCCCTTCTATGACCTGATGCATAATCTTTACGTTAACCATCGACCATAGATTGACAGTAGTTGGTTAGCTGACATTCAGACTTCAATATCTTGAGGAAGCTACCTGTCTCCAATCCAAATAGCAATAAATTTACACAATTTTGGCAACTAATAAACAGCTATTTAATGTCAAAATTTTCCATGAAATGACAGTATTGTGCAGTCCATAAAAATAAACCTATCAAAGACTGAGTTTAGAGTAATCTATGGCTGGTCAACATTGCGTCCTAAGATGAGTTGGTGACAAAATTTTAACCCTTTAGCTTATGTAACCCTTAGCCAACTATTGCCTGCGAGTGCCACCAAGTTCTTCAGATTTGACAGGGTGGATGTATAAAAAGCATAATGTGTCCCTTAAAGTACATGTAAAATTCAATGACTCCTTTACCCTCATGTACATCAAGGTCATACAATATTATGATGAATGTGGTACAATAGTAATCAAGTTTTAAAGAATAACTGTAGTTCATTTAAGTGAGAAGCAAGCTTTCAAATAATCTTAAGAAGAAACTTTTAACGTTAATCAAGAAAACCCTTTAAAATATCAGACAACCAGATAGTTGAGGCTCTAATAATGGATGAAACTTAGGAAATTACAACTTACCTTCACATATATTTAAATTAAGGATTCGCTAATCTTTTACAATTGATCAAAGTGAAAAACTTTAATAAAAAAAAATTATGCAATTACCAATTAAAATGTCAAGACTAATTTGCATTAAAATTAAATTCTGTAAGACTGTTGTAAAGTACTTCCCACATGGTTATTATATAATTTAATTTATCCCATAAGTTGACAGCCTGTTTGAAATAGTTCCACATAAGAAAATTGTCTTATAGAGAATTTCCAGGTAATTTTTAAAGAAAAGCAACTGTTAAACCTCTTACTTTTATCAGTTAGAAACCTGAAGTTTAAAGTAAAGTAGCTTTTAAACCTCTTACTTTTACCAGTTAGACACCTGAAGTTTAAAGTAAAGCAACTGTTAAAGCTCTTACTTTTACCAGTTAGACACCTGAAGTTTAAAGTAAAGCAACTGTTAAAGCTCTTACTTTTACCAGTTAGACACCTGAAGTTTAAAGTAAATGGTCATCATAATCATAAATAATAATAATTGTGGTGTAATGAATTCTCCAATTCAGGAACAGTTTTGGTTATATATTTATCTATCAAATATAAATACTGTTATTTTAAGTAATGTTTCTGGGTAAGATATAACAGAAGTAAATTGATATAGTGGTATCTTATGTAAATTATAAGGAATAACATTTTAGCTAATCATCCACTTAAAAAGGATAAAATTTTTCAAAATATTTTATTTTGCACCTTTCAACACAAGTGAAAAAATTCTAGTTTGCAAAGTATCATTCTATTATACTCAGTAATTGCAAAATTTTAAAATCAATGTCTTCAACAAATATAAACTTTCAAAAACCATAGAAAGCCCACAAATTATTCACACACAATTAAATAAAAATTTAATGAATTGACTGACAAAAATATTGTAAAATAACACAGCAGTAATGATAGTCTTTAAAATTCCTATCCTCTGAGAATCTGATGACTTTATGTAGCTATAATTTTCATTTTCTTTTTAACTTTATTCTTTTGTTCATTATGCTACCACAGTTCAACACAGCTGACCGTAAAATAGTCGTGAGCCTGACCAATTTTTTTTTCCACAGCTAGGATCAATGCTATCATAGTTCAACATGGCTGACCGCAAAATAAAGTCGTGAGCCGGACCAATTTTTTCCACAGCTGGGGTCAATGCTACCATAGTTCAACATATCTGACCGCAAAATAAGTAAGTCGTGAGCCAGACCAATTTTTTTTCACAGCTGGGATCAATGCTACCATAGTTCAACATATCTGACCGCAAAATAAGTAAGTCGTGAGCCAGACCAATTTTTTTTCACAGCTGGGATCAATGCTACCATAGTTCAACATGGCTGACCACAAAATAAATAAGTCGTGAGCCGGACCAATTTTTTCCAAAGCTGGGGTCAATGCTACCATAGTTCAACATAGCTGACCACAAATTAAATAAGTCGTGAGTCTGGCCAATTTTTTTCACAGCTGGGATTGCCAGAGGGTTAAGGGCAAGTCATCAGGTACACCATTTTTGCAGTTTTTAAGATTTAATGCCAAAATACGGAAACCATATTGTTGAAAACAAATGTTCCACTCTTGATTTGCTCAACTATAAAGATGTTACATGGAATCACAACCACATAATTCAGTTTGTCGCTTGCACTATGACATCAAAAAATCAATACTGTCATTCAAATAAATACACATGTACACACTAAACACTGGCTTTATACAGAGATATACAATTTTTCCTCTATACAAATTCTATACCTTCAAATTTATAATCGCCAACTTTTGTTTCCTTTAGTAATACCTTCCCTTCAGTATTGAATGCCATAATGTAAGATGATACGTTACCATCTACTTCTTCGGATTTTAGGGCCACTATAAGTCTTTCACTTGTGCCTGGAATGAACTTGAAACTGGAGAAACCGTGTGTGTCAATCTTGTCGCCAACATGATGTACCTATTAAAGAAAAAAAACAATGAATGACATTAATGAAAGTAAGGCGTATGGCTTTTAATAAATATTGGAACATTAAATGTGGTAATTTATCATCACAAACCTATCACTGGTTTAAAGACCCCCACCCCATTTGTGACCTATAATTGATATTATTACTTGCTAGGCTACAACCCTAATTGGAAAAGCAGGATGCTATAAGCCCAGGGGCTCCAACAGGAAAAATAGCACAGTGAGGAAAGGAAACTTAAGGAAAAATAAAATAGTCTAAGAAGGGTAACATTAAATTAAATATCTCCTATATAAACTATAAAAACTTAAACAAGACTAAGAGAAATAAGATAAAACGGTGAGCCCGAGTGTACCCTCAAGCACAAGAGAACTCTAACCCAAGACAGTGGAAGACCATGGTACAGAGGCTATGGCTCTACCCAAGAATAGAGAACAATGGTTTGATTTTGGAGTGTCCTTCTCCTAGAAGAGCTGCTTAACATAGCTAAAGAGTCTCTTCTATCATTCTAACTGCCTCGCTAGTTTTTAACAGCTGGATAGAAACAAAGTGAGGGATTACTAGTCTTGGGTTTTCTTACAGGGTTCCTTTTAAAATATATACAATCCATTGTACGTGTAATTGAAATGTTTAATTTTTACTCTCCGTTTTCCTTGATTTAACACTGCTTATTGAGTTGTAAAAGTAAATTATTTATTTGTCCTTTGCAGGTTAGCAGTTCAAGCTAACAAGGCCTGTCTACTTGATCATCAAGGTAATTTCAGGTATAGTCACCCTCCTTATCAACGAGTACTGCATTTGGACCCATCACACGGGTGGGGAATTCCTTGGTTAATGAGATCCCAAAGTAAGGAGTTTTTTTTTGTTTTTTTTTCATTGCCCGTAAATATTCACAACTGTAATTATACTTTAAATCTAGACTAGACTATAGCAGTGAATGTATTGTCGTGTAATCACATAATACAGTACATTAAAGCTTTATACTGGCAATATTATCACCACCACTTTCTTTCACATGAATGTATTATTCAATAGTGTATCTGTTTTTTAATGTGCTATACAGGTACTCTACTCATTAATAGATTGGGTTAAGGGTAACTACAGTGTCAGTAAGGAAAAGTGTCATAAAACAATTTACCCTTGTAGTCAACATTTTGGCATATAGTTTTCTAGTCAAATAATATCATCAAAATTGCTAGAATATACTTATGTACCACACTTGTACTGTAGTAAAAACCGGTTTTGCAAGGAGGGAAGGCCTGAGAATCCACAGCCTTTTCTTGTCAGCTGACTGCTACTTTTAGCAGACAATATATGAGAACCAAAGATGTACAAAACAGCAGAGTTATATCATGACTAATGTTTAATTTATGTAATTTATTTGTTCTTGCGCATAGACACTACAAGCCCTCATCCCTTACATAGGAGAATAAGTGCAAGCTGGAATATGGTATTTGAAAGATTCAACGGAACCAACCCCTTGCTTGCTCATTGACAACTCTTTGATTTTAGCTGTTAGTGAGAACGGAAATTCTCTCTAGCTCTCTGGATATTGGCCGAAAACATCAATAGCATTGCTTTTTCTTTTACTTTCCAGCATGTTTGCCTTTTGTGTTGGTTGAGAATGCTGATGGAAATGTGGGGATGACTAGGGGCGCTGCCAAAAACCTGCAGTACCTTCTTGAGGATGCAACATATAAATGATCCTCATGAACTTTGCCCCTCCGGCAGAGGACATTGCTTCAGTGTGAGGATGCCTTATGCTGAGAGTTGAGTGGTCGCCCTCCCAGTGACAAAGGCATAGTAGGAGGTGGAAGAAGTTGAAGAGCAATTCTTCCCCCTTGGAGTCTCCTTAGAAGTCAAAGAAGACCAGTCTTCCTTCTTCTACCCCTGGTTCTCTCCCTTCTGACCTTTTTTCACTGGCTTTCTCCGGGGGACAATCGGAGAAGAGTTGTGACCGTTTAACTCTTGGGCAAGCCTTGGGGCAAGGGGGTCCTTCTGTTTCCCCTGGTGAAAACTAGGGACTTCCTTGTAAAGGTGAGCCTTGATACCTTGGGGTTGCTGGGGACCTCCTTGGGGTCGACTGGTTCCTCGAAAGAAAGTTTGAAATACTGTAGGCCCTTTCAGCTGGACACTAGCAGCAGCCTCCATCAGCCCTGACTTTAAAGGCCGTCAGCTCTTCTGTGCCCTTTTCCAACCTTGAGGCTTCGGAGGAAGACTGCTTCCAGGCAGTTCTCTCAAGAGCAATGCCCTTTATCTTCATATCACCGAAAGTCGAAAGATAGAAGGTCCTGGAAACAAGTGCATAACCCGCCTTCATGGTGTAGCTCTTTCTGGAGTGCGCTCACAGGGTTGCTTCTCAACCTTTCGGATCCTTCCTCCCCTGAGAAGTATTGTAGACGAGCCTTCCGTAGGCAGTCTATTCCCTCTAGGCCTTCTAGTGACCCCTCCATCACATGCTTCCACCTCATGTACCTCTCCCAGGTCATAACAAAATACCCAATTTTTGCTATGTTGTTTATTGCCGTATGAGCATTCTGGAATACACAGTTTCCAAGGCAATTATTATTTTTAGTTGTGTATATGTGTTCTTTTGTTTGTTGTAATTGGCCATGAAATGTAAACCAATACAGACCACACCAAGGACATTAGTCAATGCAAGTTATGCAAAGAACCACTTATAACTTGAAAAATGTTAGATGTCTTGTCCAAACCAATCCTATCATGGTAAACACTATAGTTAATTACCTCATAGACTCGTCTGGCCACAAACATGAAGAAAAAGTATCCAGACCGGCTACTATTGTGTTTTGAGACCTGCACATTAGGGGCAGATTCGACCATTGACAATAGTATATCCTTTGTGTGCCCAAAGGGAGAGCTTTTCTGGATCAACCAGTACCATGAATCACAATTTCGAAGTGTTTTGTTTGTAACAGCAAAATTAATACTTATGAGATTATCAATATTTTTAAAAAAATTTTGTTAAAGTGAACGACACCTCGTAGTAACGGGGAATTTTGAGGAGGGAGAAGTCTAATTGGAGAGGGATCTCTGGTAGTGGTATCACTCGCCCCAGTTTTAATACCGACACCCTTTCGGGGGGAGCAAGCAGGATATATTCCTAGCATTCCATGCAACTTTTTTCTCTGGTATATTTAGCAGTATTTATACCTTTGAAATGGTGCTTTAAGGAGAATTTCAGGCGACACACGTTCCTCGCCCAGAAATAGATTTTTCCTTCGTCAAAATCCCTTTTCTTATCTGCCAAAGTATTAAGAATCAATCAACAACTTTTTTTTTTCAAATTTTGCACTAGAATTGGCACAAATATACATATTTATAATAGCTCTCCTTATCCCAATTTATAAAATCAACTTGTAATATTTGATTTTCAGGAAATTGTGGAAACGACCATAAAGTTAACACAACTGTAATTTGGATGCCAGAGACTATTATAATAAGCGCAAAAACTTTCCAGACTTTGTTGCCGTAAGTAAATATAAATGATGATTAAAACCAGTTATGTTTAATTATAGGTATTTTTTAATGTTACACACAAATATATTTTTTATTAAAAGGAAAAAAAGCCCTATTTAAATCATTAAATAATAGACATGATTTATTGAAGTTTGCACTTCCAATTTCTATTAAGGTGAGGTTTTCATATAGATACAGGCATTACTAAATATCACAACTTTTAAATGTCCTTTTTATTTTTCCTAACTATACAAGTCCTTTAATTTGGGAGACTGATTCAATGCAAGGTGGAGACAATTGTTAAAACTTGATTAGCGAGTGGTAAACCAACTCGTGAAAAGTAGGAACGAGGATCCTTACCTCCTTACCCACCTGGAATATCCTCAGGACTTTTCAGCCCAGGCCTGAAAGAGGTTGTTAAGGACGGAAGTTAGATTAAAGGACTAAGTTAGTATACCTAGGAAAGATACAGGTTACTTTAAAATTTTGTCATCTGTTCCTACTTGAAATTCAAACACACTTTCTTTAATTAGGGATAGTCGCTCCTTGGTGGATTGGAAGTTCCCTTACAACCAAACTGGGTAGTTAAAATTTTCTTGGTGTCCACCGCTTGGTCCTGCACAGGAGCTAGGCGGTAGCTCCAGTAACCTCTTGACTGACTTTCAAATGGATGAAAGAAAAAAGATGTATACGACTTGTACATGTGTACGTTTATTCCTACACAAATATAAACCATTCTTTATAATAAGAAGGATAGCAGCAGAGCTGGAATACAACAGTTCAATCTTTTATCAAGGTATAGTCTACTACCAGGTTGTTACCCTGTCAGTGGTAGAGGGGCAACCACCTCCCCTTTTTTGTTGATCATTGTAAACTCGATTGGCTTGCAGCCTTCAGAGAATACAATTTCACTGCATGTGGATAAAGCCTGGTTTCTGACCATTGATATCTGGTTTGCAGGATGACGAGATTTGTACTTATCTCCCAAAATCGGACAATTGAGAGGCCAAGCTGTCAATAGGACTCTACCACTGGTACCAGCAGCCAAACAGGTGGTGGTTTCCAGGTCAAGACTCTTGGCCGTGAATATTACTAAAATGTTTTCGTGGACTTTTAATGGGAACAGCAGCTATCGGAAGTACCTTTGGACGATGGTTTCTCTTTTCCAGGAAAAAAGCCGACTTCAGTACCACTAGTGGAGAATAAGTACTGTTGATGTCACCTTAGGTACTGAAGTCTTGGTTCCCCAGACCAGTGATAATAGGTTTCCCTCGCTGGTTGTGGGTAGGAATTCCTCACATGTGGTCTACTGTACTGTACAGTATATCTGAAGAAAACTTTACATGGCTGGCTCTGAACTTTGCCTCTCCATGCCAGGAAGGCCTCAAGCCCATACATAAGCTGAATAGATACCCTGAGACGTTGCGGAAGATTTGGGCAGGTGTCCAGGCCTCCTTTTTGCAACTTGTTGCGAAAAACCTCTCTCCTTGAAGAGATGGTGGATAGTCTCCCGGCGGGAAGTTAGAGCAAGCTACGGCTTGCGGAGGATGATGGCATGTGGCTGTGCGAGTAACCGGTGACGTGGGGGGGGGGGAGTTTCCCTCGGAGGCTCCGTAAGGAGTTACAGAGGGACTGGTGAGCCACCTGCGAGAAGCCCTAGCGGAGCTAGGGGGGCGTTGAGAGACCGACCGATACTCTGGTCCTGTAGAGTACTCTCCTCATTCGCCAGAAGGGGGGGAAGGCAAACACAGTGATGTTGTCCCACCGTTGCTGGAAGGCATCCTACCAGAGGGCCTTAGGGTCCGGGACTGGGGAGCAGTACAGCGGGAGCTTGCAGCTCAGTGCTTTAGTGAGCCGGTCCACAGAGGGAGCCCCACCGAGTCAGGCTTCGTAGGCTACTTGAGGATCCAAAGACCACTCGGAATGTGGTGTCCGTGTCACACTGCTCAGACTGTCGGCGAGCCCATTGCTTTGCCTGGAAACAAGTGAGCTGCTAAGGAGATCGACGGGAGCTCGAACCATCCCGGTATCTCTACCGCAGGATGGGATAGGCTAGCTGAAAAGTACCTCCTTGTCTGGGCAAGAAGCCATCACTGTGGTGTTGTTGATCCTCACAACCACAGAGTAGTCCGCCAGGCTAGCTGGAGCTACTGAAGTGCCGGAAACACGGTTTCCATCTCTAGTAAGTCTAGAAGAGGTACTTCCTGGTTCTGACCACTGGCCTGAGGTCCCATGGTTCAGGACGTGGGCTCCCCCCTCCTTTTCTTTGACACGTCCGAAAACAGCATCAAGTTTGGGGGAAGGACAAGAAGGTCCACTCCCTATTGTGGATCCTCGTCTGTTTCCCACCCCTGGGGGTCCGTCTGTTCCGGATGTCCCCTAGGGATCCCGCCGTCCAGGTAGTCGTGTCCCTGACTCCCCCGCGCCTCGAGCTGCCACTGTAGTGAACTCAACCTGAGGCGACTGTAGGAAACCAGACGGGCCAGGGAAGGGAGATTTAACCACATTGGGTTGGAGGTTCTTCTCGTGTGGGGGATGACAAAGAAGGGATGCCTTCGAGTCTGCTAGAATCGGCCAGGCACCCAGGAAACGGAGGGGACGGATGCCGATCCTGAGAGCCTGTGAAGAGATCAGAGTGGAAGCTTCGGTGAACCGTTGAGGTGTTGTGGAGAGACTGAAGCACAGCACTTTGAACTGGTATATCCCCTTTCCAGGCAAACTCCAAAGTACTTCCTTGAGGATGGGTGAACCGGGATCGGAAGTACGTGTCCTACTAGACCAGTGTACACATGAAGTCTTGTGGTCTCACCGCAAGACTGACCGCGTCTGCTGTCGCCATGCTGAACAGAGACTGTTTGACAACTCTGTACAGAGTCGAGAAGGGAAGGAGACGATTAAGGAGGCCTCGGAACCCGTTGGCCACCTCTTGGAGGGAGTGTATCTCCAACATGGACTGGACTTCTGCCCGGAAGGCCCGTCCCCTCACCGATCCCTACCCAGGGAGGAGGGAGGCGCTCGATACCGACCGGGACAAGCTCGGAGAGCTGGCCCTAGGCCTAGTCTCTGGCGCTCTTCATTCCCTGAGACCAGGGCAAGCAGCACTGGCCCAAGGGAGCCCTTGGGAGAGTAGATTCTGTCCCGGACCGTATCCTTCCCTTACCGAAGAGGAATCTCTGAATCTGGGATCCCCTTGAGGTTTCTCCTGAGGGTCAGAACCTGCCAGAACGCAAGTTCCGACCCCTGGAGCTTCTCCTCCTGATGGACTGGCAGCGAGGTCTCTCATCCCCGGAGGCTCTTCCGGGGGAGACTCGTAGACATGCCCCAAGGGTCCATCTGGGTCCTTGTGGAAGACTGTGCCTTAGGATCCCTCCTAGGAGGGAAACAGGATCCCAACGATGAAGGAAGTAAGGCATTCACCCCCTCCGCACGAGAAGATTTCTCAGGAAGAGGGGGATTCTCCCTATGGAGAGATGGCGAAGAGGACCGGGTCTTCCGACCCTCCTGGGGATGGGTAATGCTCATCCACAGGGGAGGGGAGAAGTCTGAGGAGGGCTCATCGCCTGCGTAAGGACTCGCGAAGGGACATGATGGTCCTTGGAGGAGATACCATGCCAGGGATTCCTCTCACCCTCTTCAGGGGGAGAGGAAGTTGCCACCGATTAGTGACCCCAGTCAGAAGGCACAGGCTCATCGCCTGCATGAGCGCTCTGACGAAGGCGTCCCACCAAGGATGCCGACCGACCCTCTCGCTGACAGGGAGTACCTTTGGAGGGAAGAGAATCGTTCGATCCCCTGGAGGAGTTGACACATGAGGGTTCGCCCGTAGAGAATCTGCAATGAAGGGAGAAGAGACCTTTGACCTGTCCGGAAACCTCCCCCCCTCTGGAGAGGGCACTGCCCTGCGCTGCGGGGGAGGGAAACGCGAAGGAGGCCTGACCACCATAAGCCCTGATGTAATCAGGGAGCAATCGTGTCGGAGAATGGTGCGCCGATCACGCTGATGATCGCGCGAAAAGCAGAGACCTGGGTAGCGCGTGAATAAAACATGCGTAGCAGTATAACTGCGCCCGCATGCACGTGTACCAGAGTGAGAGTGAGCGTATCGGCGCCCGCGTGAACAATCCCCGCGTTGCGAGTATGAAGATCGCTGGCGCTTATGTGTGAAAGATGGTGGGCGATAGGGTAGGAAACCATCCCACGCGCAAACAATCTCGGCGACAAAAGATTGCCGGTGCTTGCGCCATTGGCGATTGCGTGTGGGAAACCATCCCACGCCCGGAAGAAAACGCTGACGATCTTCGGCGCCTAAGCGTGTACGAAGATCGCCCGCGCTAGCGCGAGAGAGGATCGTCGGAGACAGTGAGTGGGAAAACCTTTGGTGCCCGCGCGCATACGATCTCCAACTATGTAAGACGATCGTCGGCGATTCGTGCGAGCACGGACGTTCTTCGGCGCTCACGCGTGTGCGAAGATTGTCGGCGCTCGCGCGCGAGAGAAGATAGTCGGCGATCGCGCGTGGGAAACCTCAGTGCCCGCGCGCGGACGTTCCGTGATGACAGCGCGCGGGCAATCATCCCACCTGTTGACGAGCGGAAAAAACGCCCGAGGACGACCGAGGAACCGCGCGCAGATGATCCGCGATGGTCGCGCACGGGGAAACTATCCCGCGCCCTAAGAAGTTTGTCAGCGCTTGCGCGCCTAGCGCCGGATCCGAAGATCACCGGCTAACGGCCGTCGCTGATCGCGTGTGGAAAACCGCATGCGGACGGCCTCAAAGATCGCGCGCGGGACAATCTTCAGCGCTTACGCGCGTTATAAAGATCGTCAGTGCTTGCGCGCCTAGCGCGTATCAGAAGATCGTCGCTAACGATCTTCGACAATCGCGCACGGAAAAAAACCACACGCGGAAGGGCCTCAAAGATTGCGCGCGGGAAACCATCCTGCGCGCGGGCGATCTTCGGTGCTTACGCGTTAGCACGTATCAGAAGATCGTCGGCTAACGATCCTTGATGATTGCGAGTGGAAATACCGCGGAAGGGCCTCAAAGACTTCAGCGCTTACGCGCGAGTGAAGATCGTAGGCCCCTGTGCAACACAAGATCGTCAGAGAGCGCGCACGCGCGCTTGGTTGAAGGATTGGCTAACTCGTCGATCAGGAACTGGGATGTGTCCCTAAAAGGGAGGGTATTCCCTGAAGAGGACCAGGAGGTCTGGTTCAGTGCCAACGATCAACTGAAGTACAGTACTGCTAAATACTCAGAGGAGTGGTCTCTGTGAGGTACCTTTCCCGCGAACGGGAGAGGTGTTCTTCGTAGAAGAGACTTAGAGACACTGTAGGCTGAACCGCTGGTGAGCGCCTGTGCGCTATCTCAGGAACCCCAACGATGTGCGCAAATGCGCAGGGAACGTTGGTAGCAGCCTAGTTGAATTACTGGAACAGGGTGTCTATGGAAGGCAGTCTCAGGAACAGCAGTCGAGCGCTGGCGCGCAAGGGGATACCTGGCACTTAAGGGACTTATTCAAGGTGTGAGAAAGTCTCTTCTGCCCCGAAGGGAGGAGCCCATTAGATAACGGGAGCATGGGCGCCCAAGGCGCGTCAGCAGTCAGGAACAGATACAGCAGGCAGCAGGTCCACTGAGGGCACGAGAGACCAAAGGTCTAACGTAGCATGAGAAGCGAGGCCCCGAGGGGATTAGTCGCAAGACCCCGAAGGGTCAGCGCAACGAGAAACCGAAGTTTCTCCATCACTAATCACCAAAGTGTAGAAGTGACTAAAGTTACGAGAGCCCGAGGGAACTGCATAACTAAACCTCTGAGACCCCAAAGGGTCAGGGAAAGAGAGAAACCGAAGTTTCCCTGTCACTAAACACCGAAGTGCTCGTGACTGAACAGCAAGCTGTTGTCAACAGGAACAATCCTCCGAAGAGGAGTCTCTATGAGTAGCCTCTCTCGCGAACGAGAGAGGTGAGCACTTCGTAGAAGAGACTGGAGATGGAGCCCCGAAAGGCTGTGAGATCAGCTGACGTAAACAGGAGCAATCCTCCGAAGAGGAGTCTCTGTGAGTGTCCTCTCACGCGAACGGGAGGAGACACTTCGTAGAAGAGACAAAAGGAGCAATCCTCCGAACAGGAGCCCTTAGTGCGGCGTCCCTCGTGAACGAGAGAGGTCCAGACTAATCTGCAGCTGCTCAGCCCCTTGAGCGTAGCTACAGAAGCGACCGCTCAGCCCCGAGAGCATAACCGCCTAAGGACCAGGGAAAAGTAAAAAGGGAAGTTAACTAACTACCCTGGAGGCGAACCTCCTATCATTCTAGGATGCACTGAAGAGCTGGCAGTAGTCATAGGGGAACTTCTAAAATATGGGAACGCCCCTGACGAAGGCCTCGAGAGACGGCGGCGACAGCCGACTCCCCAGGCATAAACAGGACAGCTCTGCTTCGAAGGCACACAACAGGCACGAAGAAACAGCATCGTAAACTGGAAAATAAAAAAGAACAATTATTAAACAGAAATTCCCCCGGGTGAAACTCCTTAGAGAAACCCCGAGGGAAAGAAAAAACATGAGAACGAAAGAAGGCATGCGGCCCCCTCCCCCCCCGGCATGTCCGGGAGAGGGGGGGGGACGAAAAACTTAACAAAAACAGAATTATAACATTATAATTATGCAACTGACTTTGAATGTTCCAAGGATCACCGACCCCCGAAAGGACGTGAGCCCAACACAATTATATTCTTAAAAATAATTGAGACAAATAAAACGAAATAGCGACTCGGTCCTGAGAAGCTATCGTAGGCGTAGTACGGAGTAAGAGGTGAACGACCTCAAGAGAGGGGCCGGACTCCACAAAGGCAACCATGGTGGCCTAGGGAGTGAACAGCCGTGATCAAAAAGAGAATCGTGGTGGCTTGGCTAAGCTGGCGATCACTCTCGTAGACGTACACAACACACACCGAAAGCAAAGGAAACTTACTATTTTCTATACACAAAAATATATATAAACATTAATAATGTTTATATATATATAGTATAAGAAAAGGTAAGTTAAAAAGACAAAACAATAAAGGCCGTCCAGTGAGGATGGGAGCAGAGACTTCCGATCGCCATCCGAGCCAAAAGTAAAGTGAGCCTTTCACCAGTGTGTGAGGGGGAGGGGTAGCAGGCTACCCCTCCCTACCCCCCTCTAACTAGCAGAGGGGTAGTAAACCCTCGTTAAAATTCTCATAGCTCGTCGTTCAGCTACGCCGAAGTAATTACCCCATGTAAATAGCGTGGTTTGTATTCCAGTTACGGAACAAATGCTGATCCACAAACTCCACGGGGCAAGAAACCTCTCCGCTATGGGTGGATGTAGCGACCACTCCAACCGCACAACACATCCCTAGTGACTGATTGTCTGCTAGTACATTCTTGCCCTATATGTACCTTGCTGACAACTTTGGCATAAAATGCTGTCCAGATATGTATCTACTTCATCAACTCGTAGAGATAGCATGAGACTATGCCCCTTGCTTGTTGATGTTGCTTCCCTGCTACAGACTTAATGCCTGTATATTCCAGCTGAGCTGTAATATCTCCTATGTAAAGAATGAGGGTTTATATATATGTACAGGAACAAATACGGATGATTTGTAAGTGATACTAAAAAATGCTACAATTCATTATTGGTTAAACCAAAGAGAAATATATTACAAACTAGGAATTTACAGAGATGTCAAACAATATGGGGAAAAAATTCCAAGATTATAATGGTTTGAGTATACTGTACATTGCAAAATAGAATGGGGCAGTTGGTGTAAAATTATTTGATGCAGAAGTGGCAGAAAACAATCTATAAGAAGGCGTACAATCATGGGAGAGATGTAGTTAGTATTAAAAGAAAGTCGATACAAAATACAGTTCAATAAGTAGGCCTAGAAGATCAATGGAGTAAAGTTGATACAGAATACAGTTCAATAAGTAGGCCTAGAAGATCAATGGAGTAAAGTTGATACAGAATACAGTTCAATAAGTAGGCCTAGAAGATCAATGGAGTAAAGTTGATACAGAATACAGTTCAATAAGTAGGCCTAGAAGATCACTGGTGTAAAGACATAAGGTGAATGTAGACCAGTTAATAGTTTTAGTGTAAAATGCAAAGGATAGAAGAATGGAGAAAATTTATTTTACATTCAATTGGATATTAAAAAAAAAAAAACTTTGTAAGTGCACTTAGTATATGTGTGTATCATGTAAGCATGCTAAAAGGGAATTGGGAAAGTTACAATACAGCCTTAATATAAATGTATCATTATTTTTGGGCTCAAGCCATGTCGTCCTGATGGAAGTTCCTTAAAGGCAGCTTCCTAGGGTATATTACAACTACGGCGATATTCCCAGAGAATTTACCTTCAGGTACCCAGAATTCTAACTCCTGGAGCGAGTATCCCTAAAAAGACCTTAGGGATATCGTAAATATCAGTGGACGTATTCTTGACACGCCTCATAGCAATCTATACCCCGAATAGAGTTAACACTTCGTAGGGGTCAAATGGCAAGAAAACGAAAACGATAAGAAAGGGGGAGCCGTTCGTAAGGCATCTCTCCTCCCCGTTTCGAAAGCGTGCCCTGCGCCGCTCACGGCGCCATCTGTATTCCTTTTTGCGTAGCTCTACGACTCGGTGTTTTTTCCCTGTTTTCTACCAAATCTTGGAATTTCTCGCTTGATAATGCTTTCTCCAACTTCTTCTGCCTCGGATAAGTTGAGTACTATTTCTTTTATGTATAAATGTAGGCTCTTGGTTAAAATTAAAGTAATTAAAAGAGTTATCTTTGATACAAGAGCTGTTGCCTGCTGGAGGCATCATGGATGCTGTCGCTCGCTAGAATAGGATTTATTTGTTAGCAAGAGCGACGTTCCCAGCCCCTTTGCGCTTAAATATTAGCTACTTAGCTTATTTAGGAATTCTGTTATGATGCGATAGTAGTGTGCCTGGCGAAGTTTTGCCTAGGCTGCCAACACTAGTCTTCGTAGGCTAGCTGTTGGCCTATGTACTTCCTGCATGATAATTAGTCTTCCAAGTGTGATTTTTATTGCTTTAAGCGTTAGGCAACGTTATACATATAAGCCCTTTTCGAGTACCTTCCAAGATAGTATTGGTGTGAGTTTCGGTGAATTAGGTAATCGATTCTCTTAGTGCCTAGGCTAGGTTGTCTTAGGTCATTATAATATTATCTGTTCCCCGTTTGCTCCCTTCTCTTCGGGGAAGGGGCAAACCCTTTCCCTCTGTTTAAGCCTTAGGCTTAACTCTAGTGGTTTGTTTGAATTAATCTTCAAATATATCTATGCTGGAGTAGTACTGTACCTTCCCGTTCCAACTGAATTGGTTCAGAGGGGGACAGTACAACAGTGTTTAGTCTGAGCCCGGGTTTGTCTGGCATGGGGCAGAGTCTCCCTTGCTGATTGACTCGGGCATTAAGGGTTATCCCCTTGGTCCACCTTGTTGGGTTCCAGTAGTGATCCCTTCACTCGGTGACTCATCAGACTGTCCTCTTGCCGTTCCGGTCTCGGGATATGTTCCCTTTTCTGGAAGAGCAATTCCTTCCTTGTCGTGGTTTTAGGGAGGCAGCCAGTAGTGCCGGCCTCCCTCTCGGGTCTTTCTCTGACTGAGATGAACTGTCTTAGTTGGGAATGACCCTTAACCAAGGCAAGGTTGGATAGGACCCTCTGTCCTTCCCTTCTTTTTTCCGTTCCTTGTGTCAGTCGTCCGCATCCTTACCTAGCCTAGGTTAGGATGAGGAACTGACGTGGTCTCCTGTCGGCCGGCAGAGTGTGCCGACCGGCAGAGACCATTCCTTCGAGTGCTGCCCGGTCCTTTCTTGGTCCCTCCATCGCTGCCGTCTGTAGATTCAGTATGCAGCGGTTAGGAAGCTTGACTTAGTGTCTCCCCTTCCTTTCGGCACTCTTTCGGGTGCCGGGCTCAGAGACTCATAGTCTCTTAACCCGGCACTCATTCTGTTGTCTTCGTATGTGTTGTCCTTGCCGTCTGCCGGCCTACAGGCCGGCCGTCGGTGGGGAGGGGTGTTCTCCAGTTCTCTTGCTGTCGGTCGGCGTTGGTTATATACCTTTGCCGGCCGGTCTTGTGCTCATCTGCCGGCCACTACAAGTGGGGCCGGCAGCCGAGCGCTGCCTAGTGTGGGGGCCAGCCGGCAGGGTTTGTTTACTGCTGCCGGCCGGCCTGCGACACTGCCCAGTCAGCCGGCCACTAAGAATGATGGCCGGCAACGCAGTGCAAACCGGGTGGCTGCGGACCGGCAACCACTGCCGGCCGGTTCAGGCATGGGATCTGGAGTTCTCCCCAATAAGGGTGATCTGATGTTGTGTACTTGAGATCTACCTTTCGAAAAACGGGGGGGGGGGTGCTGACCGGCAATAGCCGGCTGGCACACCACCCTCAGGTACTGTATCAGTCCTCTCTTGGTGGTATATTCAACCAAGGGAGTTCATGATGTAGTAGGTTACAACACTGTCTTTTCTATCTTACTTGTGTTACTGGTACAATCACTTGGTGTCGCCTTACAAGGATAAAAGATAATTCTTTTATCCCTGGCCGGAATGGTAATATTTTACCTTAGGTGTGAGCTACACCTAATTTCCTTTGGAAATACGTTCTCTGGTTATTCTAGTAAAGACTAACTATGTGACTTTGGCTGGTGGGCTTCCACAGGTGTTTGTGTGGGTTTCACAAGTAGGTGTCTTTCCCTTATTCTTGTTGAATACTCATTTGTTACATGTGAATTGAAATTCACTTGATATTCATGGAAATTTTTCTTCTTTTACAGGAGGAGCATCGGAAGTGTGATAGTGTCTTCTGCAATGTCCGCAGTAAGAACTTTTGCGGACATGTCTCGTGTAGGAGGCACGCGGCTTGAGCAGCCTCCAATGATGACCATCGTTACTGGGATCCGCAGGTATGTGCTGTATGTACTAACCTGCTATCAGAGGGTTTTGAATCCCCTAGGTCGGCGGAGTCAAGAGATGCAGCGAGGGACAGGCTTCGCTTATGGGTAAGGGGTTTTCAGAAAAACACCACTGGACCTTATCTTCCTAACGAGAAGATGAGGGCATACCTTTTTCCCAAGGCTTCCCCTGATGCTGTTGTTCCCCAGCCTCGGCCGGAGATCCCTCTGGTCCAGATTCCAGTGGAGGAGGATGTCGCTGATGCCATGCAGGACATCCAGTTGGACGACAAGATGTCCGACTTGTCCGATCGTGCAGAGCAGGATCTCCTCGCAGAGGGCGAGGAGGAGGATCGAGATCCTATTGCCGTGGAGGAAGAGGTTCCCGTATCATCAGACGTGCCGGTTCAGGTCTCTGAACCTATCCCCTCTACCTCGTCCGCTCTTCCAGCAGAGCTAGGACAGGCTCTCTCTTCCATCGTTGGTATGATCCAACAGATGCAGAGGGAGAATAATCAGAAGGCCGCTACTTTGGAGCTCCAGATGCAGAAGATCACAGCATCACGTGGACCTCCAAAGAAGCTCAACGTTAAGGACCTTCCTCTGTGCTCGGATGCCAACCCGTGGAGATATGCCGAGCACATGCCGATGACGATTGGGATGATCGTCATGTCGGAGAAACTGGGCTCAGTTCCCCTTGAGGAGGTGGAATTCTGGCCCAGTAGAGGGGCCTACCCGGACTGTTATGTCCGTTTGAAGAAGGAGCCGGCCTCGAAGGAGGAGACGGAACCAAAGGAGGTGATTATCCTGGATCACTCCAAGGCTCAAGCCACTTTAACAGCTGCTTTAAAGGAGAGGGGGTTCTCAAACTCAAAAGTTGCCGCTTTGAGTAAGAAGCACCCCTCCTTTGTATCCTCCCCGGCTAGGGCCTTCCCCTTTATGCAAAAGGGGTTTGCGGCCGTCATGAAGGCGGTTGAAGCTGGCAAGCCGTGTCCGTCTTTGGAGGAATGTAAACCTCTATCGTTGGCATTGCCGCTGGATAATAAGGACTGGAAGGAGGTGCACCTTACTTTCTCGGTTGGGAAGTTGGACGCCGACATTGCAGGTCAGCAGTTCGGCGAAAACCTTCCCAAGTTGTCGGAATTCCTTCTACGGAGGGAATTGGACACAAAGAAGCGCCTGGCAGCCTCGATGTCTCTCCAGACCAACATGGAGACGATGGCTAGCGACCCCAAGATGCCAGAGATGTTCATGGTAATGGCCAAAATTCATCTGGCCACAGTAACCAAGGACCTCTATTGCTTTGTTAAAGCAAGGAGGGCCTGTAGGGAGTTTGTGTTTGCCTTGGCCACAGTGAGGCATGAACCCAAGAGGCTAATTTCATCCAGCATCTGGGGTAAAGATCTCTTTCCTAAGGACGTGGTCAAAGAGATCGTGGACAAGGCAGCCACTGAGAACCGCAATCTTCTCCTGAAGTGGGGCCTGTCCCTTAAGAGGAAGTCTTCTCCGGATGAGGGCCCTCAGCCGAAAGGAAAGGCGAAGAAGTCAAGGTTTTCCTCCCGTCCAGCCAAGTCCTTCAAACCGCAAAGACAACAGCAGCAGCAGCCAGCTTTGCCTCCGGTACCACAACTGGTAGCCCAGACCCCGACCACCTTCCAATGGGTACCCCAAGCCATCTCATCAGCTTCCCCGGCATTCAATCCCATGTTCGAGGGACAGTCAACCACGTTTCGTGCAAGACCCAGAGGAGCAGCTAGAGGGTCATCAAGACGCCCCTCTAAGGGACGAGGATTCAGAGGTGGTCGCGGCCAGGGAGGCAAGACTGCAGGGCAGTCAAAGTGAAGTGTCGCCGGTAGGTGGGAGACTTCAGTATTTCCGGGATCGCTGGACCTTCGATCCCTGGGCCCACAGCCTTCTCAAAAATGGACTGGGTTGGAGTTGGTACAGTACTCCGCCCCAGTGCCCTCAATTTTTCCAACACTCCACCCCCGTTTTGGAGGAGTACATCCAAGATCTGTTGGAGAAAAAGGTGATCAGGAGGGTAAAGTCCATCAAGTTCCAAGGGAGGCTGTTTTGTGTTCCCAAGAAAGACTCGGGGAAACTCAGAGTCATTCTGGACTTGTCACCACTCAACAAGTTCATAGTGAACCACAAGTTCAAGATGTTAACGTTACAACACATAAGGGCCTTACTGCCCAAGAGGGCATATACCGTCTCCATCGATTTGTCAGACGCATATTGGCACGTTCCAATAAGTCGCCGTCTCTCCCCCTACCTAGGATTCAAGCTACAACAAAAACTTTATGCTTTCAGGGCGATGCCCTTCGGACTAAACATAGCCCCAAGGATCTTTACGAAGCTTGCGAGCGCAGCTCTCAAACAGTTACGCCTAAAAGGGTTCCAGGTAGTAGCCTACCTGGACGATTGGTTGGTGTGGGCAGCATCCAGAGCAGAATGCTTGCAAGCTTCCCTACAAGTGATTCAGTTCCTGGAATATCTAGGCTTCATGATCAACAGAAAGAAGTCTCGTCTTTCTCCAGCTCAGAGGTTCCAGTGGTTGGGAATTCACTGGGATCTAGTGTCACACCGTCTTTCCATCCCGATGTCAAAGAGGAAGGAAATAGCGGGGTCTGTCAGGAGACTTCTAGGTTCCGAGAGGATATCAAGACGCGAACAAGAGAGGGTTTTGGGCTCTCTTCAGTTTGCATCAGTAACAGACCCAGTGCTAAGAGCACAGTTAAAAGATGCAGCGGGAGTATGGAGAACCTTTGCATCGAAAGAGCGAAGGGACTTGAAGAGACCGGTCCCACTTCGACTACGTTCTCTTCTCGGACCGTGGTCTCAAGCCAGTCGTCTAAAGAGGTCTCTACCTCTTCAGCCACCCCCCCCGTCAGTGACAATCCACACAGACGCCTCAAAGGTAGGGTGGGGGGGTCACTCCCATCGGAAAAAAGTGCAAGGGACCTGGTCCAAGCTATTTGGGACCTTTCACATAAACTTTCTAGAAGCTATGGCAGTGCTTCTTACCCTGAAGAAAGTATCCCCACGTCACTCGATCCATGTAAGGTTGGTACTGGACAGCGAGGTGGTAGTGAAATGTCTGAATCGGCGGGGATCGAGATCCCCACCTCTCAACCAGGTAATGTTAGCCATATTCCGACTGGCGGAGAAGAAGAAGTGGCACCTGTCAGCAGTTCACCTTCAAGGAGTCCGGAATGTGACCGCGGACGCTCTATCCAGGGTTACACCGATAGAGTCAGAATGGTCCCTAGACGCAGGATCATTCTCTTTCATCTTGAGACAAGTCCCAGAACTGCAGATAGACCTCTTCGCGACGAAGGACAACAAGAAGCTGCCGAAATATGTGTCCCCATACGTGGACCCCTTGGCAGAAGCAATAGATGCGATGTCCCTCGATTGGAACAGATGGTCCAGGATCTACCTGTTTCCCCCTCACAACCTGATGTTGAGGGTCCTCAACAAACTGAGATCCTTCAAGGGAGTAGCAGCAATAGTGGCCCACAAGTGGCCGAACAGTGTATGGTTCCCTCTAGCTCTGGAACTACGACTGAAGTTTCTACCACTCCCGGACCCAGTTCTGTCCCAGCAAGTCCAGAAGTCGACTGTCTACGCTTCATTACAGAAAACCCGAACCCTGCAGCTCATGATTTTCTCTCCCTAGCGGTGAAGAAACGGTTCGGAATCTCGAAAGATAGCATCGACTTCCTGGAAGAATACAAGTGTAAGTCTACTAGGAGGCAGTACGAATCTGCATGGAAGAAATGGGTAGCCTTTGTCAAAGATAAGAACCCGCACGAGATCTCTACGGAGTTCTGCCTATCCTTCTTCATTCACCTCCACGGACAGGGGCTGGCGGCTAACACAATTTCTACATGTAAGTCAGCTCTAACAAGACCCATGCTATATGCCTTCCAGGTAGACCTCGCTAACGAGATGTTTAATAAGATCCCAAAGGCCTGTGCTAGGCTTAGACCATCAGCTCCTCCAAAGCCTATTTCATGGTCGTTAGACAAAGTCCTTCATTTTGCCTCATTACTAGATAATGAGGAATGTGCGTTGAAGGACCTGACTCAAAAAGTGATCTTCCTTTTTGCCCTTGCTTCTGGGGCCAGAGTTAGTGAGATTGTGGCCCTCTCGAGAGAGGAGGGCCGAGTTCAGTTCCTGGATGGGGGAGAACTGAACCTGTTTCCGGACCCTACGTTTCTCGCTAAGAACGAGTTGCCCACCAACAGGTGGGGTCCCTGGAGAATCTGCCCTCTGAAAGAAGATGCATCTCTATGTCCCGTAGAATGCCTAAAGGTCTATCTTCGTAGAACTTCAGACTTCCATGGAGGCCAACTATTCAGAGGAGAAACATCGGGCTCGAATTTATCTTTAAATCAGCTTAGGGCGAAAATTACATATTTTATTCGCAGAGCGGATCCTGACAGTTCACCCGCAGGTCATGATCCGAGGAAAGTTGCTTCATCCTTAAACTTCTTTAACTTTATGGATTTTGAACACCTTCGTTCATACACTGGCTGGAAGTCTTCCAGGGTATTCTTTCGCCACTATGCTAAGCAAGTGGAGCAGCTAAAGAGGTCTGTGGTAGCAGTTGGTTGCGTCGTTAACCCTGCTGTTTAACTCTGCGAGGAATAGCGGAATCATTTGGGACTTTGATTCTTGGGTGAGTGGTTAGTTATATGCGTTGATATAACTGGTAGTGAAGGCTCTGAGAGCCCACAGTGACTGTTCCAACGTTATGGTGATGGTAGCACAAGTACAGACAGGTGTGCCAAGCGTTTGCTAACGCTATTGTCAGCAAAGTAGTAACATGGACGTTAAGTTTGATACCGGGGTATGTGCAAGTGACATATATGTTTTCTTTCAGATAACCATTCATCCATGCACTACAGTACTTGTGTAAATTGTTGGTCATCCACCTAGCATATGTACATATTTATGGTGACCATGTCTATTTATTGTTTCTCAATAAACTTGTTCTCGGGAACCTTGCGTCTCCTTCACCTATTTTGATTTCATATTAATTTTTGAGCATTTAGCCTATGTATATTAATCGGGGATATCTATAATAGCCTATTCCTTAATGCAAAGCCTGGTTACACTGGTTTATACTTTCCTTAGCATAAAGGACTCCACCCCTTTCTGAGGACGGTGGTAGCAGCAAGTTTAATCCTACGCAGATATAACCTTTTGTCTAATTTTACTTCGACCAGGGTGCTGGTCGGGACTTTTCCTTTGGATTCTGTAGTCCCGTAAGACTTCGCTTTACTTCATATAGAGTGAGACCACTATATGGTACTGGCTGGCGAGTGATTCATACATAGGTATATGTACTCTTCGTTCGTTTCTAGAGTCTAGTAGGACTCCTCCCTGTAGGGGGCAGGAAGCGCTTTCATGGCTTATGATTAGTGAAAAGATGTATAACGGTAACATCTTAGGTCTGTCAGTCGAGTTGACTAAGAAACATTCTTGAGGAGTACGGCACGTATTGAGAATCCACAGATACAGTAATGCTCTGGTATACTTCCATCAGGACGACATGGCTTGAGCCCAAAAAACGGATTTTGAGCGAAGCGAAAAATCTATTTTTGGGTAAGATAGCCATGTCGTCCTGATGGACCCGCCCTGCTCCTTTTCAAAAAAATAAATAAATAAATAAAGAGTGAAAAGGATTGTAGGACCCCTCCCTACATACAGTATCTGTAGCACCTCGTGTATCGCTACAAGGAATACAGATGGCGCCGTGAGCGGCGCAGGGCACGCTTTCGAAACGGGGAGGAGAGATGCCTTACGAACGGCTCCCCCCTTTCTTATCGTTTTCGTTTTCTTGCCATTTGACCCCTACGAAGTGTTAACTCTATTCGGGGTATAGATTGCTATGAGGCGTGTCAAGAATACGTCCACTGATATTTACGATATCCCTAAGGTCTTTTTAGGGATACTCGCTCCAGGAGTTAGAATTCTGGGTACCTGAAGGTAAATTCTCTGGGAATATCGCCGTAGTTGTAATATACCCTAGGAAGCTGCCTTTAAGGAACTTCCATCAGGACGACATGGCTATCTTACCCAAAAATAGATTTTTCGCTTCGCTCAAAATCCGTTTATTACTAGCTAGGCTACAAACCTAGTTGGAAAAGCAGGATGCTTTAGGCGCAAGGGTTCCAGCAGTTGAAGGAAATGAACTATATATGAGAAATAATGAATTGAGAATGTAAAACATCTTAATTACCTTAAAAGTATTCTATGTAAAAGATAGACCTGTTATCTCAATTGTACAATATCTTAATTATCTTAAAGTATTCTATGTAAAAGATCGACCTGTTACCTTAATTTTTTCAAATCCTTCGGTAGCTTCAAGCATCAAATCTGTTCCTCGATGTTCATCATCTTTTTCATCATAACGCGCAGTGGATGCTCTCCTCGGTAAGAAAACCCATCTTTGTCTTCCTTCTGCCCATTCACAAGCTTCATGAATCATATACCCTATGGGAAAACGTAAGAAATACAGTTTGAACCTTTAAAATATCTATACATTAAATAAAATTTCAATCTTTAAAATGCTATTATTTACCCTTTTACCCCCCGGGCTATTTGGAAATTTCCAACCCTTAACCCCCAAGAGGTTATTTTTTTCCCAGCACATTTTGCAGTATATATATATTTTTTTTAATTGCTCTAACAGCCTTAATTTTCGTCATAGAGAGGTCAGGTTGGTCTCATTCTCTTGGAAAATGCCTGAATTTTCTCAAAAAATATCAAAAATATAAAAAAAAAAAAAAAAATTTTATAGCATTTTTTTTGCAAGGACGTACCGGTACGTCCATGGGGGTAAAGGGATGGCTTTTGTGAAACGTACCAGTACGTCCTTTGGGGGTAAAAGGGTTAACAGACGCTTCAAAAATGAGAAGGAATTCTTTAACAATGGTTTAGTTGGGATCCTAACCGCACAAAAAGGGTTAACAGACGCTTCAAAAATGAGAAGGAATTCTTTAACAATGGTTTAGTTGGGATCCTAACCGCACAAAATAAGTTCAACAAACATACAATATTTAAAACAAACACCCTATGCTTGCAGTCCAGTCTAATTACATTTTTAAGGCTTTTCGAGGCACACCATAACTTGGCGTTAATTTCTTGAATTCTAAATACTGTAACGTCATGATGCATGTTTTGAATCTCTTAAAAAACTATCACCTAAGATATGACAGTTACTACTCGCAATTTCTTATATGGTAGTCTTCTGTAATCATAAGAGGATTTCATCTTTTACCAATTTCGGAGCTAAAATGAATTTGAGGCTGAAGGTTTACAACCACTTTTTTAGTTCCTTCTTTACAAAAGGAAGCAGTTGTTTATTCATGGGATAGTTTTTCTTAACTAGTAAGACCCGTTTAATTTTAATTGGACGATTCTACGGACATTGGAATTGGTCGTTTATTTAGGGGATAGTTTGCCTTGATAGGTAAAAGCTATTCAATATTATTTGGACGATTCTACACACAATGTGCCTAATTTATTTTGTAATATTAGAATTAAATCACAACCTCTGTCCAAGAATAGAAATGTCTTTCAGATCCAAATAGGGTTACTGATACAAGTACAGTACAGCTCTATAACTATAAGTTCTGCTGAAACATAATATTTGGAAAGGGTTTTAGCGATGCCTCAATGGCGTCCCAAATCTTTATTTGCTAAACGTAACCTAAGGAGTCCTGGTTTTTCATGTAGTGATTGTTGGGCTGATAGATTGATTTAGTAAAATTCCACTTACAAAAATAACTGGTTGGTCTTTGTGTAATTATATGTGAACCACAATGATTAAGTTTGTTATATCATTGAGTAACTATTGAGTAACTAGGTGATGAAAATTTTTTAACCCTTTTACTCCCAAAGGATGTACTGGTACGTTTCACAAAACTCATCCCTTTACCCCCATGGACGTACCGGTACATCCTTGCAAAAAACTGCTACTTACATTTTTTTTGCATATTTTTGATAATTTTTTGAGAAATTTCAGGCATTTTCCAAGAGAATGAGACCACCCTGACCTCTCTATGACGAAAATTAAGGCTCTTAGAGCAATTTGAAAAAAATATACTGCAAAATGTGCTTGGAAAAAAAATAACCCCTGGGGGTTAAGGGTTGGAAAGTTCCAAATAGCCTGGGGGTAAAAGGGTTAATATATCACCTGGAATTTACAGTACCCAAAAGCCTAGACTTAATTTAAGTCTAGGGTGTTATTTAATAATGGGAAATAAATGCCCTCTCTCTTTTTTCCACTGGCTACCCACTATTTTCAGTGGTAGTCAGTATTATGAACATCAGGGGAGGTGCATAGAAAAAAAACTTTCTTAATAATGAACATTACTATTTCTATGCTCGGCCAAGGATCATATACATGCCTGCCCTCCTACCCTATGATAGTGGCGTCAAGAGGACAAGGAAGCATTTCAACTTTGACACTGAAGAAGCGATACAACATGCAAAGCATGTTATTGTTGTTAGACGCTGGTCTCGTTGCTTTACTGGAAGTATTAGTGTATTGGAAGGAGAGAAAACAGGAAATTTCTTGATTTCAAGTAGTAACATCAACAGTTCAAGATTCCACAGACATAAGTAATAAAACATCAGGTGGGCATAGAAATAAAACATCGTATTAACTTTTTTTTTCAAATGCAATGTACAGTATATCACATAGAGTATGGTTAAGACAGGTACATGTTTAAATTGATACCCATGGGTTCTTTAAGCTGATGAATTTTTGTTACAATATTCTGGTGCTACAATTTGGCCTTTTACACAATTTGTCAAAATACCCATAGCATATGAAAATTTTGAGAAACAGTTAAAACAATTGTAATTCAAGTTAAACCCCCAAAAATGAGAATTTAAAACGATGATGCATAAATAAAAATTGACACTAGTCCCCAAATTCTTAATTTTCTTTCTCTACTTTTTGGGTTGAAAATTAAGTTCTAATGAACAGTACCTTCTAAACTAAAAATGTTCCTAAAATTTAAAAATATTCATGTAAATATAAAATGTTCCTAAAATTAAAAAAATATTAGAGTACAGTATTAACATTGAAATGAAACTCATAAGGTTACCTGGAAAGTAAATGCCCACGGATTCACGAAGTTTCTCATAATTTCTAGTCCAGTCATGATGTTCAATATATCCACGTGGATTTACAGTTTTTACCCATTGTGGATTGTGGTTTACTAATTCCCCTGTGCTTGTCGTCCACTCCTTCCCCAGACCTCCAACAATCAGAGTTTCATCCTTCACTGTAGCCCATTCACTTTTAAAACCTTTAAAGATAGTATAAAAATTACATACAGAGTAAGAAGGAAAGAATAAAAAGGCTTTTCTTGTTGAATGGCAAAAGCCATATTTGTATTGAGTTTAGAGGTTGGGCCAAAGGCCAGGAACTGGAACAAATAGGGTCATTTCATGTCATTATTACTTAGTAAAGCTGTATCTGAAGTATAAAATTAGACTAAAAGCAATATAATTTGTAAAAAGAACAAATTCACATAATAAAATATACCATTCAAGCATTTGAAAAAATAAAATATATTATTTAAACATTTGAAAAAATAGTAGGACTTGAAATACGGAAAAGCTTTTATCTATATTATTATTATTATTATTATTATTATTATTATTATAATTATTATTACTAGCCAAGCTACAACCCTAGTTGGAAAAGTAAGATGCTATAAGCCCAAGGGCTCCAATAGGGAAAAATAGCCCAGTGAGGAAAGGAAATAAATAAATGATGAGAATAAATTAACAATAAATCATTCTAAAAACAGTAACAACGTCAAAACATATGTCCTATATAAACTATTAACAACGTCAAAAACAGATATGTCATATATAAACTATAAAAAGACTCATGTCAGTTTGGTCAACATAAAAACATTTCCTCCAACTTTGAACTTTTGAAAGTTCTACTGATTCAACTAAATCGATTAGGATCATTCCACAACTTGGTTGCAGCTGGAATAAAACTTCTAGAATACTGTGTAGTATTGAGCCTCATGATGGAGAAGGCCTGGCTATTAGAATTAACTGCCTACCTAGTATTACGAACAGGATAGAATTGTCCAGGGAGATCTGAATGTAAAGCGCTTGTCTCTTGGCCTTAATAACAAAAACTACATTTTCTCTCACAATAGCACCTTTAACCTTTCCCTCAGGAATCCAACCTAAGTGGTATCACATACCTATTGCTGAGTAATGAATGTATAAAGATTTTCTTTGTGGAGGTAAAGAGATATATTAAAATACCGTATTATTGCAAACTAGGTGCTTCAACAATTTCACACAGAACAAAATGATACATCATACAAATGTATTGCCACTGACTTGACTCAAAATGCTCAGATGATATAACTAACTTGGGGAAAAATATGCTCAATCAGTAAAGCTACTTTTGATGAATATAAATAAGAGAATTGGGCAAAGATAAGAACTATAAAATCTATAACATGAGATAAACTCAATCACTGAAAATAGATATAATACAATAAGCCAAAAAAAATTCATGGGAGCTCCAGCAGTAGTGACAAAAAAGCGCTTCACACATATCTACCCAATTGAGTTAGTAGCAAAGGATATTTTAATGCTTTGACTGGCAAGGATAGAGATGGTTGCCCTGTAAATTGGGAGTCTAAAGCCCTGTCCACATGATCGAGCATGACCGACGGGCAAACAGTGATACCAGACCACAATAGTTAGTAAGAATGAGGGTTAATGACGTCAGAAGCGAGAAATCACAGAAAGGAATCTGGCATCATACAGCGTTGCCAGATCCCTGCCTTTAGTTTAACCGCTTCTGACAACATCAACCCTCATTTTCACTAACTATTGTGGCCTGGTATCACTGTTTGCCCATCGGGCATGCTCAATCATGTGGACAGGGCTTAAGATGACATGACTGGTAGTTGAAGAGAACTCTACTAACAAACTTTGACTGCAACAGAGGGAGTTAACATGGTATTCTACTTAATATAATCTAATCTCAAAATAATTCCTATATTAATGAAGGTAATACAATTTGTATAAAACTGTACATTGACAACTATTCTCCATGTGCACTAGTTTTTTAGCAACTAAAAAATTTCTTTAGTTTTCAGATTGCACAGACTTTAGCCTAGGTGGCTCATTTTCTACTGATGATGCCTCAAGGAGTCCTCAAGCCATCTGTAAAATATTTTCTTTTTCAAATGGAAAGTACAAGGGCCTATAGTGTGTATCAAAATGTCTGGAATTTTTATAGTATATTTTTTTAATAATAAAAAAAATCAGTAAGTTACTTTGGGTTTTTATTAACTGTCAGCTAGTAGTAGACATCTTGAAGTTAATGTAGAAATATATTCCTAAAGAAAAAATCATTACCCAAACGACCAAAAAGATTAGAAAAAAGCGGTCCCCATTACAGGGTACACTTTCAATTTAGACATTTACCTGCCCACGGTTAAGGTAGTACCTTAGACCCCTTACAGAACACCAAAGTAACTCATCTGGATGGTTGGTTACTTCCTTAAACGAAGGCACTATAAAGGATGAAAACCTGGAATGCACTATAAAGGATGAAAACCTGGAATCGATGAATTTTGAGTTTTCGCTACATAAGTTAGGAACAAATACTCAGAAGGAGAAAACGAATACAAGAGTCAGTGTAATTCGCCTACTCACTTCATCGAAGCCAAGGCAAACAGAGAATCAGTTTTTAGGGTAAGGTCTTTTTCCGAGGCTTGCCTTGATGGTTTGTACGATCTCTATGAAGACTGCAAAACCTTGGTTATATTACAAGCTGGAGGTCGAATTCCACAGGTCTGCTCCATACTGCTCTCCAGATATGTACAAATAGTTCTCAACAAAAGGAAATATCCACTCCTCTCAGTATCTGACTCAAAGCTGAATGATACCATTTTACCACTGAGACCGAGAGGTGTCTTCCCTTTCATGGGTAAGCTAAAAAAGTCAGCTACTATTGGAATATAAGCTCCAAGAGAAGTATCACTTTGACAGCACCAATTACAGATGACCCAGTTTGCTTGATACACGTCAGTGGAGGATTTTCTGAGGCATTGCGACATGTCTCATGCTGTCTCGCTTGAAGTCTCTCTCTTGGAAAAGGTGCTGGATAACCTCCACCTGTGAAGTGAAAGGGATCCCACCTAGTTGTAGAAGCTCCACAGGTGCAGTTGGTGAAGGTTTACCACAGGGGAAGCTATCTTGGAACCTCCACTAGTAGAAGCAGAAGGTTTGGGTACCATTCTGCTCGTGGTCATTTCACATTACGAAGAAGTCAGAAGGGCAGTAAAGCACAGATGTCAAGGCCATCCCATTGATGCTGGAATGTGGCTTCAAGTACTGCAGCCAGGTCAGGCACACTGATGAGCAGTAGATTGGCAGCTTTCTGCTGAGGCTTGTAGTGAACATAACTATTGTCGAGGAACCCTACTAAGTCGGAAGCTAGGTTGCTGCTTGGGGATGTAAAGGCCATTCTAACCCTGCTGACTCAACATGTTTGCTATGAGATTCCTCTCGCCGGGAATGAACCAGACTGAAAGGACTACTACATTGCGGACTGCCCTTTCATATACCAAGACAGCCATTTGACAGTCTGATAATGTACCACCTTTCTTGTTGACATGACACTACTGTTGTATTGTCATTCGTCAACGTCACCTAGTGACCAACCAAAATTGACTGGAAATGCTTAAAGCCTTAGGTAAGCTTCCTTGAACTCCAAAACATCCATATGAAGAGACTTGTCCTTATGTGACTTTTGTCCAGATGTCACATGGTCCATAAGATGGGCTCCCATCCTCCCTCTCATGTGTCATAGAAGATGATCTGGAGGGAAACCACTGAAATTGCTTCTTCTCATCTATACACCAACGTATGTAAAGTTTAGTGTCGTGCTCCAATGGTACCAAGGCTAGAGGAGAACCTGATATTTGCTACAAGTGTTTCTCTAAAAAACAACATTGCAATGATCATAGATGGAGGTGACCATGAGGAACAAGTTTCTCGAATGACGTCAAGTGACTCGGTAACTGTTGTCATTGTTGTGTTGGTAGCTGTGCCCGGTGAAGGAAAGTACGCGATACTTTCCTAAACTGGGTTACATTACTCTGATTTATGATAGACAAACTTTTCCTGTTAACATGTCTATGTCCATGACAAATATATATAATTCTTTGTTTAGAGGTATGCCTGGATTTTTCTAAGGGATTGTGACAAAATGAGAGGAGTCTGCTCAATGATTATCCAGTTGTCTAGGTATTGGATCATACAAATACCATTGGCATGAGCCCATGGTGATGCCAGCATAAACACCCAAAGTGAATACTTGGGGACTGTGGACAACCCTAACCAAAGAACTTTAAACTAAATGACTTTTCTCCCTACGATAAAGGAGAAATTTTCTCTTGCAGAATAATTAATGGAGATTTAGAACTATGCATCCCGAGATCAAGGGAGATGATAATATCATAATTCCCCCTGTATGTGTGATCGTGCTGGGCGTCTCCATCCAGAGCCGAGTTTGATGGATGAAGTCCTTCAGGGACGAGAGGTTTATTACGGGTCTCCAACCCCATGATATTTTGACTAAAAACAGATGGTCGAAGAAGCCCGGATATCCATCCTCAACCTCTTCCAGAACTCCCTTAAGCAACATAGTCTGCACCTCTGAACAAAGAGCCCATCCTGAGCAGAGTTTGGTGGATGAAGGTGTTCAGGGCCGAGAGGTTTACTGTTGGTCCCCAATCCTGCGAGATCTTGACTAAAAGCAGATGGTTGAAGAAGGATGGAGATACGTCCTGGACCTCTTCCAGAGCGCCCTTTAGTAGCATAGTCTGCACCTCTAAACAAAGACCAAGGGCTATTCCACTCCTGGGTAATGAAAGGACCATGTCCTCAGAGCTGGAATGAGAGGAGCGGGAGAGAAGGTGAATGGGATGCTGTATCCAAAACTAGGAATAAATAAACCTACCATGTCTTAGAATAGGAAGAAATTTAACGAAACATATATAATTCCATCATACCTCCCTTCTCTTCCTCTAGTACTGATATCAGATGATTATGGCAAGGGGAATATACTCTATAAAGCAGTATGGCTGTGCACCCAGGCTTATAAGCATGATCATATAACCAAATAAAGGAGGCTGAAGCAACCCTCCCCACTATGTAGTATTCAAATACCTTCATGTATGTGAGACTACTGCGTCCGTAACACGTTATCACTTGAAATTATCACTAAACTACATGGTTATATAGGTCATAAGGAAACTGTAATACAGCTAAATAACCAGACGAATCCTGCCTCTAGCCTGACCTCGCCAAATTTAGAACCATTTAGCAACAATTAAATACACTCAGTTCGGGAATTATTTTACATAAGTAAACTAATTGCAGTTACTCCTAAGTGTAATAATATTAAACCATCAAAAAACGATAATAAAAAGCCTGATTAGGCTATGGTAACCTGACTGTAGTTATAGATGCCATAAAGCTAAATTTCCTTCTCATTTCATAACTAACTGTTTATAATAGACACCTATCTAATTAATATAACCAGTGAAAATAAATGGCACCGGCAGTATTAAACAACCCCAATATTGGATGGTTTACCTACAGTTATGATAAAGGTGTCATAGGCTACGCTGTTGCTTAGAGCATGAAATGAATTTATTTTATGAATCAAATAGGAAAACATAAAATCTTAACACTTGGAAGGGCAGATAACTAACACCTAATACTGATTAAAATACATGCAAGAAATCTAACAACATCGACCGAACCAGCGTCAAACCCAACAAATGAATAACTAACATAAAATTACTCAACTACCTGTGCTTTTTTATTATGTTAAAATAACGAAAAGAAAAACCTAAAAACAGTTACTTGACTAAAAGCATTCAGTCTTCTTGGTTATTGTTTGAGAGAGGACTAGAAATAGGATCAAGGCTGAGCATTGGTTGATGTGCTGGTAGGCTGGTTCCTTTCTATGAGGTGCATGACGTAGTTATGAACTTCGGTTACTGAGGTGCTATGTCGAGTTCTAATGGGCCTGAACTCAAGGATCTCCCTTATACACACCAAGTCCATACTTTGCAGGTTAATACATTGACCCTAGAGCAGGGGAGATGATATTTCCTTGGCATTCATGTCGTAATAGATTCCCTGTTCTAGCCTTTCACAGGAAAGCCTTCGAAGACCACACAGAACTTTAACTCAAAATCACTTCAATTCAGAGCATTTTTGCTAAACTGACGCAATGCTTGTAATCCACTTTGAACTTGCATGCTTGTGTTTTGATTTTTTCATTATCAAAGTTGCTTGTAACTCAAGGTACCACTGTATATATAGTATATTGCAAAATGGGGCTTATTGTTAAATAGGGTTCATGAGTAATTTTGATTACAGTATTGAGGCGACCAAAAATTTATCCTCAAAGCTCTATAGTTGGGTTACTATACAACAGACTGCCAAACAAACCTAGCAATACTGTATAACAATAAAATAGATAAATAAACTTTATATATTAAATTTCATTACTATCACGATATATAGCATTGAATCTAAAGTGAAATTGCAGATGAATTGGCAAATATGATAAATAAATTTAAGATTTAAGTACTTGGAGAATTCCATACTAAACTGTAAAATTTTAAAAACTATGACTTACCTTTCATTTCACGACCATTACCATCAGTAAGCACTACCCAAGGAATGGCTCTGTTGTTTGAAAGATCAATTTCATAAATGATTCCGGTTCTATCGTCTACAGCATATAACTTGCCGTTGAACACTATGAGCTCGGATAATTCCATACCCCTCCCGCCATAAGCCATATTGGATTTCAATGATATGAGATCTTTATCCCATTCAATTTGTACGTCTTGGTTTTCAACATTTACAGTCAAATGACCCTGAAATCAAGAAAAGGTTTAATATTAGAACTTGTATTCACAACAGCTATAAAAGAACGGTTATTTTGTGTAGGAGACCTTACCGATTAACAGTTAGCTGATGCTATGAAAGATATAGTAGATTTTTTTTCAGTATGAGAGTTCTTATTTTGCAAAATTTACATGCAAAGATAGCCAAGGAAACTACGAAATATGACATGATAAGCAAAATACTTTTATAATACAGTACCAAAACTTTCTCAATGTAATGAAATGTGTGGTTACTTTCTTTCTTTATATGTACAAATTATAAAAACTAACGATAACCTTTTTCACACATTAAGCAATAAAGTATTTCTTTAATTCTAGTGAAACAAGCCATCTACTATTCAAATAGAGATAGGTTAGTCTAGATTAGGTTATAATATTTCTTTATGATAGTGAGGTAAAGATTTCTAGAGGTATACAGTAACATAAAGATAGGATATAGTTATACAGTATTCAATAAGGTTACTATAACTATGTGAAGTTAAGGCAAAAGAAAAACATTTGGTTTGCTATAGATGCGCAGTGGATCCCGCTGCGCATCTATTATGTCAGTCTGTTCATTATAGTCTTTATTTGAGTTATACAGGATATACTATATTTATGTACAATTATTGATGCCCATACTATAGAGAAACAGATATGTGCAACTATTCAAAATAATAAAGGTATTCTATTTTGTCATTCATGTTTTTCTTTTGCCAATCAACGTAAGTTTATTAAATATTCAGTTAGCTGAAGCAAAGTCTTGGTCAACCAATAAAGTGTTAAGGAATGATTGGAAAAAATATTTTCAAAATAGATGAGCAATATTTTCTATGATTTTATTTCTTCTCATTTTAAATAACATCTGTATCTACATTACTCATCCATATTATACACAGGTTTAAAAAGACAACAAAAAACTACTTATAGTTTGTGAATTTATACAACCTAAACAAATTTATCACCCTGCCCTCTACCACGAGGCTATCCTTTAATAAAATATATTCTAAGTAATATTTTTTATTTAACTTTAGTTACTTTAATATGATACACCCAATTTTAAGTTTTAATTTGGATTTTTCCTAGTTACACAAACCAGAATCCTTTAAAATAGGTTATGTCTCCCATGAAGCTGGACCATTCTTTTTTTAAATTGTAATGAGAGTGGTGAGAGACTGGTAGATATGTGTGTTGAACAAGAGATGGTAATAAGTGCTAGCTTTTTTTAAGAAGAAAGATAAAAATAAGTATACATGGGTAAGAGTGGCAAATGGAAGAGTAGTAGAAAGGGCATTAATGGATTATGTGTTGGTAACTAAAAGAATGTTTGGAAGATTGAAAGACGTGCACGTGTTTAGGGGTATGGCTAACGGTATGTCTGATCATTTTTTGGTGGAAGGAAAATTGATTGTAGCAAAAGAGTGGGGGAATAGAGTAGGTGGATGTAAAAGGGAGCTAGTGAGGGTTGAAGAGCTAATAAAACCTGGGGTAAAAAGTAAATATCAGGAAAGGTTGAAAATGGCATATGACGAGGTGAGAGTAAGAGAAACTGGTAATTTAGAGGAGGAGTGGAAGTTAGCAAAAGAAAATTTCGTTGGGATTGCAAGTGATGTATGTGGCAAGAAGGTTGTTGGAGGCAGCATGAGGAAGGGCAGTGAATGGTGGAATGAAGGAGTGAAGGTAAAAGTGGAAGAGAAAAAGAGGGCTTTTGAAGAATGGCTGCAGAGTAATAGTATAGAGAAGTATGAAAAATATAGAGAGAAAAAGGTGGAAGTAAAGCGCAAGGTACGTGAGGCAAAGAGGGCAGCTGACCTGAGGTGGGGTCAGGGACTGGGTCAGTCATATGAAGAGAATAAGAAGAAGTTTTGGAAAGAAGTGAAGAGAGTAAGAAAGGCCGGCACAAGAATTGAAGAGACAGTGAAAGATGGAAATGGAAGGTTGTTAAAAGGAGAGGAGGCAAGGAAAAGGTGGGCGGAATATTTTGAAAGTTTGCTGAATGTTGAGGATGATAGGGAGGCAGAGATAATTGCTGTTCCAGGTGTTGAGGTGCCAGTGATGGGAGATGAGAATGAGAGAGAGATTACAATAGAGGAAGTGAGGAGAGCACTAGATGAAACGAGAGTAGGAAAAGCATCTGGTATGGATGGTGTGAAAGCTGAGATGTTGAAGGAAGGGGGTGTGACTGTAATTGAATGGTTGGTGAGATTGTTTAATGTGTGTTTTGTGTTGTCAATGGTACCAGTAGATTGGGTCTGTGCATGTATTGTACCACTATATAAGGGTAAGGGAGATGTGCATGAGTGTTGTAATTCAAGAGGTATTAGTTTGTTGAGTGTAGTTGGAAAAGTGTATGGTAGAGTACTGATTAATAGGATTAAGGATAAAACAGAGAATGTAATCTGGGAAGTACAGGGGGGTTTTAGAAGAGGTAGGGGTTGTATGAATCAGATTTTTACAGTTAGGCAGATATGCGAGAAATATTTAGCAAAAGGTAAGGAGGTGTATGTTGCGTTTATGGATCTGGAGAAAGCATATGATAGAGTTGATAGGGAAGCAATGTGGAATGTGATGAGGTTATATGGAGTTGGTGGAAGGTTGTTGCAAGCAGTGAAAAGTTTCTACAAAGGTAGTAAAGCATGTGTTAGAATAGGAAATGAAGTGAGCGATTGGTTTCCGGTGAGAGTGGGGCTGAGACAGGGATGTGTGATGTCGCCGTGGTTGTTTAACTTGTATGTTGATGGAGTGGTGAGAGAGGTGAATGCTTGAGTGCTTGGACGAGGATTAAAACTGGTAGACGAGAATGATCATGAATGGGAGGTAAATCAGTTGTTGTTTGCGGATGATACTGTACTGGTAGCAGACACAGAAGAGAAGCTTGACCGACTAGTGACAGAATTTGGAAGGGTGTGTGAGAGAAGGAAGTTGAGAGTTAATGTGGGTAAGAGTAAGGTTATGAGATGTACGAGAAGGGAAGGTGGTGCAAGGTTGAATGTCATGTTGAATGGAGAGTTACTTGAGGAGGTGGATCAGTTTAAGTACTTGGGGTCTGTTGTTGCAGCAAATGGTGGAGTGGAAGCAGATGTACGTCAGAGAGTGAGTGAAGGTTGCAAAGTGTTGGGGGCAGTTAAGGGAGTAGTAAAAAATAGAGGGTTGGGCATGAATGTAAAGAGAGTTCTATATGAGAAAGTGATTGTACCAACTGTGATGTATGGATCGGAGTTGTGAGGAATGAAAGTGATGGAGAGACAGAAATTGAATGTGTTTGAGATGAAGTGTCTGAGGAGTATGGCTGGTGTATCTCGAGTAGATAGGGTCAGGAACGAGGTGGTGAGGGTGAGAACGGGTGTAAGAAATGAGTTAGCGGCTAGAGTGGATATGAATGTGTTGAGGTGGTTTGGCCATGTTGAGAGAATGGAGAATGGCTGTCTGCTAAAGAAGGTGATGAATGCAAGAGTTGATGGGAGAAGTACAAGAGGAAGGCCAAGGTTTGGGTGGATGGTGTGAAGAAAGCTCTGGGTGATAGGAGGATAGATGTGAGAGAGGCAAGAGAGCGTGCTAGAAATAGGAATGAATGGCGAGCGATTGTGACGCAGTTCCGGTAGGCCCTGCTGCTTCCTCCAGTGCCTTAGATGACCGCGGAGGTAGCAGCAGTAGGGGACTCAGCAGTATGAAGCTTCATCTGTGGTGGAAATGTGGGAGGTTGGGCTGTGGCACCCTAGCAGTACCAGCTGAACTCGGCTGAGTCCCTGGTTAGGCTGGAGGAACATAGAGAGTAGAGGTCCCCTTTTTTGTTTGTTCTTGTTGATGTCGGCTACCCCCCCAAATTGGGGGAAGTGCCTTTGGTATATGTATGTATGTAATGAGGTACTGTAGTTGATGACACATGGTGAGCATAGGTGAGTAGCCCCACCCACATTATTATTATTATTATTACTAGTCAAGCTACAACCCTAGTTGGAAAAGCAAGATGCTATGAGCCCGAGGGTTCCAATAGGGAAAAATAGCCCAGTGAGTTAAGGAAATAAGGAAATGAATAAATGATGAGAACAAATTAACAATAAATCATTCTAAAAACAGTAACAACATCAAAACAGATATGTCATATATAAACTATAAAAAGACTCATGTCAGCCTGGTCAACATAAAAACATTTGCTCCAACTTTGAACTTTTGAAGTTCTACTGATTCAACTACCCAATTAATAAGATCATTCCACAACTTGGTAACAGCTGGAATAAAACTTCTAGAATACTGTGTAGTATTGAGCCTCATGATGGAGATGGCCTGGTTATTATAATTAACTGCCTGCCTAGTATTACGAACAGGATAGAATTGTCCAGGGAGATCTGAATGTAAAGGATGGTTAGATTTATGAAAAATCTTATGCAACATGCATAATGAACTAATTGAATGACGGTGCCAAAGATTAATATCTAGATCAGGAATAAGAAATTTAATAGACCGTAAGTTTCTGTCCAACAAATTAAGATGAGAATCAGCAGCTGAAGACCAGACAGGAGAAAAATACTCAAAACAAGGTAGAATGAAAGAATTAAAACATTTCTTCAGAATAGATTGATCACCGAAAATCTTGTAAGACTTTCCCAAAAAGCCAATTTTTTTTGCAATTGAAGAAGACACAGACCTAATGTGTTTCTCAAAAGTAAATTTGCTGTCGAAAATTACACCTAAAATTTCAAGAGTCATACAAATTTAAAGAAACATTATCAATACTGAGATCCAGAAGTTGAGGAGCCACTGTCCTTGATCTACTAACAATCATACTTTGAGTTATATTAGGATTCAACTTCATACCCCATAATTTGCACCATGCACTAATTTTAGCTAAATCTCTATTAAGGCATTCACCAACCCCAGATCTACATTCAGGGGATGGAATTGATGCAAAGAGAGTAGCATCATCTGCATATGCAACAAGCTTGTTTTCTAGGCCAAACCACATGTCATGTGTTATATAGTACGAAAAGTAATGGGCCAAGAACACTACCCTGTGGAACACCAAATATCACATTACTATACCAAATATCACATTCCTATACTCACTATGGTGCCCATCAACAACTCTTTGAGATCTATTACTTAAAAAATCAATAATAATGCTAAGAAACGACCCACCCACTCCCAACTGTTTGAGTTTGAAAACAAGGGTCTCATGATTAACACGGTCAAAGGCAGCACTAAAATCAAGTCCAATAATACGAACCTCCTGACCACAATCAAGGGATTTCTGTACAGCATTGGAGATAGTAAAAAGGGCATCACATGCTCCATGGCCTTTACGAAAACCAAATTGCAAACTAGGGAATAGATGATTACCTTCAGCAAACCTATTACTGTAATACGTTTTGCCAGAAGACGTTCAAAAACTTTAGATAATATGGGAGTTATGGAAATTGGGAGGTAATCAGTGGGACTTGAGCTACCATAAACACATTTATATAGAGGAGTAACATTACCAATTCTCCAACAAGAGCTAAAAGCTCCTCTTCTTGCTAACTTGTACAAAATAACAGATAACTTTGGAGCTAAGAAATCTGCTGTCTTTATAAAAAACAAAGGAAAAATACCATTTGGATCTACACCTCCATAAGCATCAAGGTCCATTAACAGAGTTTTAATTTCACAAGATTGAAAAACTAAACTAGTTAGTTTACCCTCAGGAAAACAAGTATGAGGAAGTTCAAGTTTTTCATTACTCTGTTTACTGTCAAAAACATCAGCCAAAAGGGTTGCCTTTTCCTTTGGACAGTGAGTGACTGCGCTATCTAGTTTAAGCAAAGGAGGAACTGTTGCATCTACACCAAAGAGTGCAGATTTAAGGGTAGACCACCATTTATGTTCCTGAGTTGTACCAGAAAGGGTTTCTTTTATGGTTAAATTGTACTCCTTTTCAGTTGAGGCATAAACTTTCTGAGCAAAAGCTCGAAGCTGAGTATAGTTATTCCAGGTCAAATCTGATCTTGTTACCCTCCCAAAGATGATAGGCCTCCTGCTTCTCCAAATAAGCACTTCTACAATCATCATTCAACCACGCTTTGTCCTTCACTCAGTACCTTAGCATAAGAGAAGGGATACGCCTAACATTCCTATCAAAGATCCAGGGCTATCACTCATATTAGTGCCATTGTTACTTGATTGAAAGAAAGAAATAAGAAAATCACATTTCTCTATCAATTCATAATTTAAACCACTGAAGAAACTCTGGCAATCTTCCAAATTTGCAAGTCGCTATTAAATTCACTGTCGTCATTTCTACGTTTGATAAACATACTATATGTTAAGAATTGAATGAAAAAGAAAGCTAGCAAAAATGCCTTTTTTTGATAAATTTCCTAAAATCCCAAGATAGCAACCTCTTTTACCGTAGTCTCTGATGGAAATTACATAATATTCAGAGTAGGCAACATCATTCCAAGCTTTCTCTATTGAATCACTTGGGCGCACATCATCCTGCTTTCCCTACTAAGGTTGTAGCCTGGCTAGTATAAAAAAAATTATCAAATGGTTCCTAAAGGGTCATGGTAAAGTTTTGGAAGTCCAGGAAGAAGCCCCACTTCAGTGGCAGAAGAGTCCTACAAGGGAAAGCCTCCCCATTGTGATGGAAGTATCTCTCAAGGTCCTTGGATGCAATGACAATACACCAACATCAGCCTTTGACAACAGATACCAACAAATTCTTGAGGAAATGGCACTTAAAGGATGCTACCCCTCTCCCCATACCAACGGAAGGTTGATGATTGAGAGTTGGAAAGAATAGGTAATCGCTTCAGCAATAAATATAAAAAGTTGCTACTTTTAATAACTAGCTTGATAACCTCCAAGAGTGAAGGTGCTAAAAGGCAAATGGCAGCTTGAGATCTCTGAGCTTGTGCAGTTTCAAGATATTTTCCCACTAACAAATCTTTCTTTGGCCAGAGCAGCAGCCATGGGTCCTGGAACAAATCCCAACTTTCCTAAGACCTTCCTATTCAGACCTAATGCAAGGGAAAGTAAGTGTTCAAGCTGTCCCAGCTTATAAGCATGCTATTCAGTTTCCAGACTTGGGTATGGCTGAGTTGAAAAATACACAAGGAGCTTGAAGTTCAGTCATGTTCGAAAGATATTCACAAAGGTTATGCCCTAAAGATGACTTTAAGCCATACAGACTTTCAGATCCAGTGACCATTCTAAAACCTGAACCAATCCCCTTCCAAATTATGGCTGCTAAAATTATGTCTTCCTGGTAGGAAATTTTGAATGATTTTAACATCAGTGGCTTCTGCCCAAGAGAAAATCGCCATTGCCAGCTATATAGGTTACAATCTTTGTCCTCCCTGGTCCCTGAGGTAAGTCACTGTTGGACAGGTAACTGCTAAACTTTATCAACATGGACAAGAACATGGTACACATACAGTTACAGGGGAACAATGTGATGCCTAATGCTGCCTCTGACCAAGGTCTTACACTTGCAGACTGAGTAGGTGAGCTTCAACCATGCTTCAAATCCTTCATGAAGATAATTACTCCAGGAGCTACAGGAAACAAATGGATGCCTATTGTGAGATGAAGTGGATCATACCACAACTGACAACGTATAGGAACTTCTTCCACGGGGGTAACAGAATATGCCTCTGGTAGTCAGCTGAATAGTAGGGACCTTATCCTAAAGCATTTGTGGGAAATAAATTTCTCAAATAAATTAAAATGATATTTCCATAATAAAATAAATTTTTGAACATACTTACCCACTGGTTATATGAAAATAGCTTTAGTCTCTGACGTCCGGCAGAAATTAAAAAAACTCGCGGCAATCGCAGATAGAGTAGCCAGGTGTACACTAGCACCCTCACGCGAGATATACAGAACCATTCCATACCTCTCCAGATCTTCCATGCCCATAGGTCTCTAGAGGGGAGGAGGGTGGGAATAAAGGTTATATAACCAGCGGGTAATTATGTTCAAAAATTCATTTTATTATGAAAATATCATTTTTAAACATTAAACTTATCCGATGGTTATATAAAAATAGCTGATTTACACCCTTGGTGGAGGGTTAGAGACAGCTACATTGTTGGAATATTACTTAAGAGTTAATTAAAACAAGCTTAAGGGTTCGTACCTGTTAAGGAATCTGACTTCAATGATTCTCTGCCTCATCATGTCTGCTATCCTTATGAGATCCAGCGATCCACTCAGGGGGCTGAAGACCTCTAGGAGCTGTAAAACCGGTAAATGACCTCTATGCTGACAGGACCTCAACTAATACCCTTGTTCCGGGCGCTTTTCAAGGAACAAAATGACCACCTGACTAAATCAATGATCGCGGAAGATTGTCGACCAATCTCCACATACAACCATAAAAATATAACAAGCTCCAAGAGAAGAAAAAGGGTACTAGGGTTAGGGGAACGTAGTGGTAGATCCTTAACTCACTACTGCACTCGCTGCTACGAATGGTCCCAAAGTGTAGCAGTCCTCATAAAGAGTCTGAACAGTTTCAAGTAATGCGAGGCAAACACAGATTTACTCCTCCAAAAGGTTGTGTCCATGATGCTTTGCAGACAACGACTTTGTTTAAAAGCTACAGAAGTTGCCACAGCTCCAACTTCATGAGTCTTTACTTTCAGTAGTTTAAGGTCTGCCTCACCACAGTGTGAGTGAGCCTCTCTAATTAAAAGTCTTATAAAAAATGATAGGGCGATTTTAGACATAGGTAACGAAGGCTTCCTGCCTGCACACCAAAGAGCTTCTGAATTACCTCTTAAATCTTTAGTTCTGTCCAGATAGAGCTTCAGTGCTCTAACAGGACACAGGACTTTTTCCAACTCTTCACCAACCATATCAGAGGTTAGCGATCTCGAAAGATTTAGGCCATGGATGAGAAGGACGTTCGTTTTTGGCCAGGAATCCAAGCTGCAAGGAGCATATGGCTTTTACGTTTCTGAAGCCAATATTCTTGCTAAAAGCGTGAACTTCACTGACTCTCTTAGCTGTTGCCAGAATTACTAGGAAAAGTGTCTTCAAAGTCAGATCTTTAAAAGAAGCTGAATGTAAAGGCTCGAATCTATCACTCATGAGGAATTTTAAAAAAGCATCTAAATTCCAGGCTGGTGAATCTTGTTGACGCTTCTTAGAAGTCTCAAAAGACCTGAGAAGATCTTGAAGGTCTTTATTATTTGAGAGATCAAAATTCCTGTGTCTGAAGACAGCTGCCAGCATACTCCTGTACCCCTTGATGGTCGAGGAGGAAAAGTTGTGCTTTCTTCTAAGGTCTAAGAAGAAATCGGCAATTTGTGTTACAGAGGTACTGGATGAAGAAACTGATTTAGCTCTACACCATTCTCTAAAAACCTCCCACTTGGACTGATAAGCCCTAGCTTCCTCCTTCGAAAATCCCCTCGCTCTTGCGAGTTTTTCGATAGTCTGAAGGCAGTCAGACGTAGAGCTTGGAGGTTGTTTGAGAAGATCTATTCTCAATGGCAGGCTTCTTGGAACGTTCACCATCCATTCCAGTACCTCTGTGAACCACCCTCTTGACGGCCAGAAGGGAGCCACTAAAGTCAACCTGGTCCCCTCGTGAGACACAAACTTTTGTGACACCTTGTACAGCACTTTGAATGGTGGGAACGCGTACACATCCAGGTGAGACCAATCCATCAGGAACACGTCTATGTGTGTCGCTTCGAGGTCCAGAAGTGGTGAGCAATATGACTCCAGCCTTTTCGTTTTTGAGGTCGCAAACAGGTCTATGAATGGACGACCCCAAACCCCCCAAAGTTTCTCGCATACATCCAGATGCAACATCCACTCCGTGGGTAGAACTTGATTCCTCCTGCTGAGGCTGTCTGCCATCACGTTCTTCTTTCCCTGTATGAATCTTGTCAACAAGGTTACCTTTCTTTCTTTTGCCCACACGAGAAGAGTCCTTGCTATCTCGTAAAGTGACCTCGAGTGAGTCCCACCTTGTTTGGCTATGTATGCCAATGCTGTGGTGTTGTCGGCATTGACTTGCACTACTTTGTTCAACAATAACCCCTCGAAACCTTTGAGAGCCAACAGGACTGTCAACAGCTCCTTCTGATTGATGTGGAGGCTCTCCTGTTGTCATGTCCACAGACCTGAGATCTCTGACTTCCCCAGTGTTGCTCCCCACCCCGAGTCCGCTTAGGTTGTTCCACCACTGAAGGCACTTTCTTATCGGTTCTGTAAGGGGAATGCTTTCCGTGTCGAGGCTTTCCTCTTTGTTCCAATGGGAATTGAGATGGAATTGACGAAGCCGTAGGTTTAGTCTTCCCAGAGAAACAAACTGTTCTAGAGAACAGAGGGTTCCCAGGAGACTCATCCACTCTCTTACTGAACAGACATTTTTCTGTAGAAAAGCACAAAGTTTTAGGAGAGCTAGCTGTATCCTTTAAGGTGACGGAAAAGCCTGAAAAGCCAGACTCCAAATCTCCATCCCTAAATAGAGAATCTTCTGAGATGGAATCAATTGGGACTTCTCTGAGTTCACAAGAAGCCCTAGTTTTTCTGACAGACTCAATGTCAGATGCAGATCCTCCAGCCAGCGATTGAAAGAGGGAGCTCTTAGGAGCAGCCAATCGTCCAGGTACAAGGAGGCTCTGATGCCTTTTGTGTGGAGCATTCTTGCCACATTCAACATGATCTTCGTGAAAATTAGAGGGGCGGTATTGAGGCCGAAACACAAGGCCCAAAACTGGCAGACTTCCTTCCTGTACATGAACCTCCGATAACGCTTGAAACTTGGATGGATCGGGACATGAAAGTAAGCGTCCTGGAGGTCTAACAAGACCATCCAGTCGCCCTTTCTTACTGCTGCAAGCACAGTCTTCTGAGTCTCCATAGAGAACTTTGTCTTCTGAACGTAGTCGTTGAGGATACTTACATCCAGGACTGGTCTCCATCCCCCCGAGTTCTAGGGAACCAGGAATAAGCGGTTGTAAAACCCTGGTGATTTCAAGTCTCGCACCTTCTCTATTGCCTTCTTTTCTAGCAAGAGAGACATTTGAAGGTGCATAGCCTGCCTCTTCAACTCCTCCTTGTATCTGGAAGAGAGATCCACGGGGTTTAAAACTAACGAAGGTTTCATAATGAACGGGATCTTGTAACCCTCCTTTAAAACACAAACGGACCAAGGGTCCGCTCCCCTTCTCTCCCAGGCTTGCTAAAACTTGTTTAGCCTGGCCCCCATTGCTGTCTGAAGGCGAAAGCAGTCAGACTCTGCTTCGGCCAGATCTTGAACCTCTCCTTCTAGACCTTCTCCCATCGGATCTGAAGCTACCCCTACCGACGGAGTTTCCAAGAAATGGCTGTGAAACGTGAGGAAAGGAAGTATCTTCCTTTGGTCTACGGTTGGTAAAGGAAGTTGGAAGAACCTTCCTTGCCATCTTGGAGACCAAGTCCTGAGTTGCCTTCTGGGTCAAGGCGGCAGCAACCTCTTTTACTCGCTCCTGAGGGAACAGAGAAGGAGAAAGCGGAGTAAACAGTAATTCTGACCTCTGGAAGGGAGTAACCCCCATAGAAAGAAAAGAGCACATAGTTGCTCTTTTCTTAATGACCCCGCCTGTGAACAGGGCTCCTAACTCATTCGAGCCATCTCTAACTGCTTTATCCATACATGACATTACATGTATAAAGCTATCCGTATCAGGATCCTTCAGCGCAGAAACTTTCTTCACCAAGGCTCCCAGAGTCCAATCGAGAAAGTTGAACACTTCGAATGCTCTGTAGATACCTTAAGGAGATGATCAAACTCAGACCTTGACCATAAGATCTTGGTCCTTCTCATGGCCAAACGACGAGGAGAGTCTACTAGGCTTAAGAAGTCGCCCTGGGCAGAGGCAGGAACTCCCAAGCCAAGAACTTGTCCTGTCTTGTACCATACACTAGACTTGGAAGCTAATCTGGCCGGGGGAAAAGCGATGCCATACTTGCCTAGGTCTTTTCTATATTGCATCCAATCACCCATTAACTTCAATGCTCTCTTTGAAGAACGAGAGAGTATCATCTTAGTAAAAAGCAATGATTTCACTGCTATTCCTAAGGTAAACTCCGAAGGAGGTGAACATGGGGCTACGGGAGCAAAATGATCTGGAAATAACTCCGTAAAGACCAACATAATCTTTTTAAGGTCGACAGAGTGTTGAGGTGTTTTATTCTTTTCTTCCTCAGAAACAACATCCAAGAGTTTATCTAGGGAAAAGTGATCATCCGGTTCTTCCTTCGAAGAACCGGAGACTCCTTATGAGACCGACCACTGTCCAATAAAGCTGCAGAATTATCACAGGCAGTACCACCATGAAACAAAGCTCTACGTTTAGAAAGCTGTTGCTCGCGAACATGAGAATCGGCACTGTGGTTCGCGCGATCAAGACGTTCGGTATGGCTGACGTCCACATGACGTTCGCTAACCTTGCGCTCAACGTCATGTCAGACTGCATATCGAACAACATCTGACTGACGTTGGACGTCACGGTTTGCTTGATGTTCGACATCATGTGCCTGTCGCTCGACGTCACGCTTAGCCGCCTGGCAATTGTCGCCGCGCTTGGAAGGTTGACGCTTGACGTCACGCTTGGTAGCTTGACCTTTGGTATCAAGAGAAGCAGGCACTCGATGAGATACATAAGCCTTATCACACTGTTCCACGTTGTGTTTGCTAATTGGCCACCTGTGTGACATCACGTCATAACGCGTGACAAGTCCAGACGTCTTACGACGCTTAGAGTCAATAAGCGAAGAATCCCTGTGATCGGAATCTTGACAAACCACATTCTTGCTAACAGCAGGCTGATAAGACTGCATAAAGGATGAGAGCTGCTGCTGCATGCCTTGCGGCATAGTCCAATTAGGATCAACATGCAGTGACAGGTGAAGAAACTTCGACCGCGAACTTGCCCTCCTCATCGCTTACGTAACGCGCCAAGTTCTCAGAAGACGGAAACCAGTCTGACGGAAGCGGCGGTGCATGTACCGTAACACCAGACTCAGGAACAAGATCCGTATCAAGTTGAACCAAACCTTTGTCAACTTCTGACATCCTATCAAGACGTTTCGCTCGAGAACCTTCGACAGATGAAAGAAAACACTCTGGACTGTCCCAATGGCTACAGCCAGGCGCTTGCGGTGAAGGATCGCGA
>NC_090725.1:331440176-331452676 GCF_036898095.1 Palaemon carinicauda | reverse complement strand
CAAGTAGGTACTCAAGTACTCGATGTCAACAACGAACCAATTTTCTCCTCTGTCCCACTGGTTCCCTATTGGGGAAGGGTGGGTCCTTTAATTTATGATCATCGGGTAAGTATATTCAAAAATTTATTTTACTAAGGAAAATAACATTTTTCAATATCAAACTTACCCGATGATCATATAGCTGATTCACACCCAGGGGGGTGGGTAGAGACCAGCATAATAAGTTGACATTAAGAGCTAAGTATTCCGTATTTTATTTTAGCAGTTATTCAAAATAACAAGCATAAAATAAATAAGTACCTGGTAAGAAAGACGACTTGAACAATTATTCTGCCTTTTTAAGTACGTCTTCCTTACTGAGCCTCGCGATCCTCATAGGATGCTGAGCGACTCCTAGGAGCTGAAGTATGAAGGGTTGCAACCCACACTAAAGGTCCTCATCAAAACCTTTAATCTAGGCGCTTCTCAAGAAATGATTTTGACCACCCGCCAAATCAAGTAGGATGCGAAAGGCTTCTTAGCCTTCCGGACAACCCAAAAATATTTCAAGAGAAAGATTAAAAAGGTTCTGGAATTAGGGAATTGTAGTGGTGGAGCCCCCACCACTACTGCACTCGTTGCTACGAATGGTCCCAGAGAGTAGCAGTTCTCGTAAAGAGACTGGACATTCCTAAGATAAAAGACGCGAACACTGATTTGCTTTTCCAATAGGTTGCGTCGAATATATTTTGCAGAGATCTATTTTGTTTAAAGGCCACGGAAGTTGTGACAGCTCTAACTTCGTGTGTCCTTACCTTCAGCCAAGCTTGGTCTTCCTCATTCAGAAGGGAATGAGCCTCTCGTATTAACAGTCTGATAAAAATAGGATAAAGAATTCTCTGACATAGGCAAAGATGAATTCTTAACTGAACACCATAAAGCTTCAGACGGGCCTCGTAAAGGTTTTAAAATAGAACTTAAGAGCTCTTACAGGACATAATACTCTTTTTAGTTCATTTCCAACCATACGATAAGTTTGGAATATCGAACGATATTGGTCAAGGCCGAGAAGGCAGCTCGTGTTTGGCTAGAAAACCAAGATGAAGAACATGTAGCCGTTTCGGATGAGAATCCGATGTTCTTGCTGAAGGCATGAATCTCACTGACTCTTTTAGCTGTGGTTAAGCATATCAGGAAAAGAGTCTTAAAGGTGAGATCTTTCAGGGAGGCTGATTGAAGTGGTTCGAACCTGTCTAACATAAGGAATCTTAGAACCACGTCTAAATTCCAACCAGGTGTAACTAAACGACGCTCCTTCGTGGTCTCAAAAGACTTAAGGAGGTCCTGTAGATCTTTATTGTTGGAAAGATCTAAGCCTCTGTGACGGAAGACTGATGCCAACATGCTTCTGTAACCCTTGAGTGGGAGCTGAAAGAGATCGCTCTTTCCTCAGATATAAGAGGAAGTCAGCTATTTGAGTTACAGAGGTACTGGTCGAGGATACGGATACTGACTTGCACCAGTTTCGAAAGATTTCCCACTTCGATTGGTAGACTCTAAGGGTGGATGTTCTCCTTGCTCTAGCAATCGCTCTGGTTGCCTCCTTCGAAAAACCTCTAGTTCTCGAGAGAATTTCGATACTCTGAAGGCAGTGAGACGAAGAGCGTGGAGGCCTTGGAGTACCTTCTTTACGCTTGGCAGACGTAGCAGGTCCACCCTTAGGGGAAGAGTTCTGGGAACGTCTACTAGCCATCGAAGTACCTCGGTAAGTTATTCTCTCGCGGGCCAGAGGGGAGCAATTAGCGTCCACTTGTCCCTTCGTGAGAGGCGAACTTCTGCAGTACCTTGTTGACAATCTAGAACGGAGGGAATGCATATAGATCTAGATGAGACCAATCAAGTAGAAAGGCATCTAAAAGAACTACTGCTGGGTCCGGGATAGGTGAGCAAAGTATTGAGAGCCTCTTGGACATCAAGGTTGCGAAGAGATCTATGGTTGGCTGGCCCCAGGAGACCCAAAGTCTCTTGCATACATCCTAGTGGAGGGTCCAATATGTTGGAATTATTGTCCCTTCCTACTGAGGCAATCTGCTAAGACATTCAAGTTGCCTTGGAAGAAACTTGTTACTAGTGAAAAGTCTAGACCTGTTGAACAGGAGAGGAGGTCACTTGCGAACTCGTACCATGTCAGAGAGTAGGTCCCTCCTTGCTAGGAGATGTACATCAAAGCAGGGAGTTGACCGTGTTCACCTCCACTACTTTGCCTTGAAGGAGAGACCTGAAGCTTTTCCAGGTCAAACGTACTGCCAGAAGCTTCTTGCAGTTGAAATGCATTGTCTTTTGACTCGAGTTCCATAATCCCGCGCATTCCCTACCGCCTAAGGTCGCACCCCAGCCTACGTCCGAAGCGTCTGAGAAGAGAACGTGGTTGGGAGTCTGAACAGTCAGGGGAAAACACTATCAAAGGTTGATAAAGTCCTTTCATCCAGTCAGACCAGACTTATCTTCCGGAAATCGGGATCTAGACCGCTTCTAGCGTCTTGTCCTTTTCCAGTGAAGAGCTAGATGAAACCGAAAAGGACGGAGGTGTAGTCTTCCAAGTGACACCAAAGAACCACGGATGACAGTGTCTTAACCAGACTCATCCACAGCCTGACAGGGCCGCGTTCCTTCTTCAGCATCTTCTGGATGGATAGCAGGGTTGGGGGTTGATCGTCTTGTTCAGCCATGTCCTCATCAGAGGGTTCCTCATCCGAAACTGATGAGGAAACGGCAACGGAGTGGGCAACGTCTGACTCGCTGAATCCGGTCGCACTGGTGGATGCGTGACGGAGCCGGACACAAGATCATGGTACTGCTGCAAAGTCTGTGAACTGTCAACCATGGGGAAGCGAGGAAGTACAGCGACAACCCGAAACTGTCAAGACTGTCTGGGTTGTGCAGACAACCCCTATCGGGTTGCTGAGGTTGCCGCACTGCGTCACAACAAGTCACCTCTGCTGGTTGTTGAACGTCTTCCTAGTGACACACTGAATGTCCACAACCACCTCCGAGAGTCGCTTAACGTTAACGTGCGACTGGCAACCCACACTGGGTCGCACCGGAGGAGGAATCATCCCAACTGGCGGACGTGAGTAGGAAATCTCAGAGTCAACAGGGCGTACAACCAACCGGTAGGAAAGTTGTTGGCAAGAAGGTTCTTCTCCGTAAAAATCCTCTATCAAGGACTAAGCTTGGACTGCATGTCTTGCAACAAAGCCCAAGGTCTATGGGAGCAGGTGTGGCAACAGACGGGGGTAGCGACTGAAGCGGAACCATTTACCCTCCCTGGAAGCATGTTATGCTTTAATTAAAGTCCATAAGAGGCTAAGCAGCTTAAGGCTCCTCTCCAAATGACAGAGTCCTCAAGGGAGTATCAGAAGGAGGGAGAACAGCACTTTCTCATCTACAGGAACCATGTCCGAGAAAAGCTAGGTTATCTCAGTGAGGGTTTCACTGGTGCATAAGCAGCAGACCAGAAGGCAACGTTATGAAACTGCTTGAGTCTGTGAACTGTCAAAAACTGAACTGTCAACCACAACAGGAGCGTGAGGACATACAGCACTGGTGTATTAGTAGCAGACCAGAAGGCAACGTCATGTAACTGTTTGACAGTCTGTGAGTTGGCAACAACCAAAGTTGTGTGGGGAAGCCTCAACTCCTGACTGACTAGTTTGCTGCGGGCGAGTGGCGGTAACCACAGTGTGTTGCGGAGGCTGACACACCGTGTCAAAACACGGCAGCTTGTGGTAGCTCACGCACGGCAACGGAGTGCTCCGTGTGTCTGTGGGAGTCATCATACATCTGGCAGGGTTGACTGTGCATGGGTGGAGGAGCTCTCACAACAAGAGTGTGGGAGCAGGCAGCCATGCCGGGCGCACAACCGTGGTAGGCTGTAGGCCCACGGGTGCATCGTCAACCTTCTCCGCAGTCGGAGTGTGGGAGCTGGCAACAACAAAAGCGGAGTGCTGGTGCGTGGGAGGGACTGCCGTGGGTTGCGGAGCATGCCGTATGGGATGCGGAGCATGCCGTATGGGATGCGGAGCATGCCGCATTGTGTCAAAACACGGCAGCTCTACAGCACCTTCCCACTGCTGATGCGGTAGCTCACGCATGTCAACGGAGGGTGCAGCATGAACATGCGTCTGGCAGGGTCGACTGCGCATCGGAGGTGGAGCTCTCACAGGTGGAGTGTGGGAGCAGGCAGCCGCAGTATCTGCTGAGCGCACAACCGTGACAGGTTGTAGATTAACAGGTGCATTGTCAACCTTCTCAGCACGATACTCCTGCATGAAGGAGCAAGCTGAGACTGTATAGTCTGCAGCATGGACCACTAGGGTCTATAAAAGACGGCAACAAACGGAGCTACTGTCCGTTGTGACTGAGGGTCTAAAACAGCTGGTGCAGCAACAGACGGAGTTACTGCCTGTTGTGGTACCACCTTGCCTCTCTTGGGAGGTGTGCAGTCGTCGGATGACTGGAGCGAGTCCGAACTGACCCAGTGGCTACACCTAGGCCGTTGGACTTGCGCGGAAGGGACCGACTTGCACTTAAAGCTGCAAGATTTGGTCCATGGTTTCTGCGAGAAACCTCTTCCGCAGACGAGGTATAAATGGGCTCTCTCGTCTTTGTGTGGGTGGGGTGATCACGTCGGCAACGTGTGTAGATACACCCGAAACCACCGAGGGAAACGTCTGTTCGTCGATCAAGGCCTGTGGAACCCATAAGTCCTTCGACATTACTTCTCCCCTGGGCTTGGGAGCTTGTAAGAGGTATCAGACTAGGTGAACAACTGGCACGAACAGACGAACCTCGAACGCAACACTGTAACACTTTGCGCATATCACTTTATCACTTTTGATTTTCTGTTTGCACTTATTTCACTGAAATCGAAACTTTAAGTGATGTACCTGAAACACGCAATCCTATCCTTCATTAAAAGGTAGTAATTGCGAAAACAGTTTTACAATGCAACAGAAAAACATAATGAAAGATAAAGAATTAAGTGGCTGGAAAAGAGACTAAACACTAGATCAATAAACTACGTTTAAAATCTCTCACCGCATAAAGCCTGGGAACAAGAATAAAACTCTAGAAACGTTTTACCTTCTTCCCCTACAGCGACTAGGGAGAAGAGTGAAAAACGAGAACAACGTTACCCGCTTGAACGAAACGTTTATTCTCCTCTCTCTCCCTCCGTCTCTATCTCTCTCTCTCTTCTCTCTAGACTTAGAACCTGAGAGAAGAGCCCAATTATATATTGTTAAAACATATTATTTGCTAAAGGAAAAAACTGAAAGGTTTCCCAAAAAGTTCCTTTATTAGAATTAAAACCCTTTAAGCTAAGAAAGAATGAACGAAACGCTAGAATCGGTTTACTCTTACTGCAACGTGAAACCATGAAATACTCTCTCTCTATCGTAACGATAGAGCGCATGTTGAACGTTCTGAACGTCAACAACTGCGGAGACTAAACTAAACGTTAGTTCATCTTTGAAAACAGTACGAGACTATCAAAGAAATTCTTTCAAAAACATTAAAATTCTAAAAGGAAAATACGATATGACGGGCTCAATGTTAATTAACTTCGGTTCCAAGTAAGGACCGCCTACTATTAGGAAAGGTCGCATATAAACAAACATAAAAATTAATTTTTATAAGTTTATAATAAATGGAAAGTTAATCGAAGAGGCCTATAAAGGCGGAGAGATATAAAATAAATAGATCTATAACTCGTTAAGCAAAATTACCAAAAACCTAAACACACTTCCGTCTAAGGAAAGGGTCGGCCATTTAAAAGTGAAAGAGAGTCCATACTCTCTTCGTCACCAACACTTCCGTCTAAGGGAAGGGTCGGCCATTTAAAAGTGAAGGAGAGTCCATACTCTCTTCGTCACCATAATTAAATTCTATCCAAAACGAGTTCAAGTTTTGAAATGAAGATAAAACCCCCTGCATAGCGAAAGCTCAAAACTGGAATAGTGTACTTCACCAAATCGTTGTGAAAACAAATCCAGTTAGGTACGGCGTATTCAGTAGATCTTGCCTGTGGCACGACAGAGGGAAAATTGATTCGTTGTTGACATCGAGTACTTGAGTACCTACTTGACAGATGGCGCTGTTGATATACACCCCCACCTGTATAGCGATCGCTGGCGTATTCCTCCCGTAGATTTTTTCTGTCGGAGCAGCAGGGATGCAGCCATATGATCATCGGGTAAGTTTGATATTGAAAATTCTTTTTTCCCCTTATGGGATGAATGAACGTGGCCCAACAAACTCCTATTTTGCAAGAGTACCTCTTCCTTGTCCCTTTAAACTCCATGGTTTCGATAATCCACATACTCTACATCCGCAAAATATTAAAAAATCCCAGGACGTCAATACACTCGGACCTGATAGGGGTGCGGGAATATTGATTCCTATCACCTCGCAAAACTTGAGAATATATTCTTATGGACTGGGCGAGGTTTCTGTCGGTTGACAGATGGTCGAGGAAGTACCTATATCATCGTAAAGACACGATGTCTCAATTTATGGCTAATAAGGCGTAATGTACCCTACATTCTATTAATTATTCCCATGTTAAAGAGGATGCGATGGGGGAAATAATTCTCTCTATTGAAAATATGCTATTACTTGTAAAAAAAAATTCAAAGGATTGTACAGTATGGCAAATATAACTTATTCAAATCACACAATAAAAACATTGCACAAAGACATACAGCATACATTAAGAAATTGCTACTTCAAATGTTCCCTTTTCCATCCAAAAAGCAGAATTTCAGCAGAATTTCCAAAAACTTCAATAATTTTTAATTTGGCTATTTTTGAAATTTATATAAGTACTGTATAAAAATCGAGAATTGCAAGTCAATACAGTGAACCCTCGCTACTTCGCGGTTCGACCATCGCGGATTCACCACTTCGCGGATTTTTTTCATAACCCATGTATATACACATATCGCGGATTTTCCAGAAATATCAAAAATACCGCGATGTGACCGATGGTGCGAGATTGGAGAAAGTAAGGAAAATTGAATCGTGATTGATTTTCAATATAAATGAAACTTTGAGGAGCAACAAAGATATCATTTGTTAGAGATAGAGAGAGGTAAGGAATGGGAGGTAGTGAAAAGTAGCCCACAGAGAGAGAGAGAGAGAGAGAGAGAGAGAGAGAGAGAGAGAGAGAGAGAGAGAGAGAGAGAGAGAGAGAGAGAGGGGGGGGTTTAAATGTAATAAACAAAAAAATTTGATAGGTTATAACACATTGGTGCTTATGTAATATCAACTGTATACTGTACCTGTAGACGGTTTGAATAAGTTAAGAAATGGTATAAATGATACTTTGTTAGTGTATTCGTACACACTCAAGAGCGGCAGCTAGATGACAGCTGATCTAATCACAGCCAAAAATAAAAAAAAAAAGAAGTCAACAATACTCGATTTTTAAAACAAACCCGAAATTTAAAAACAAAAGTACACGCTTTCTTAATGTGCAATTAACTATTTAAAGAGTGGCAATTTTCTAGAATGAAATGATATTTCTCAAAAATTAGTGGTTTGCTGATGAAATCGGATGCCGTATTTTTAGCTATGATTGAAATGGATGTAGACTCGGCCTAATTATTTCGTTTCGTATTTACAGTAATTGACACTAAGAAAACTAATTTTCGTTTCTTCATCTAAATGTAAGTATTGTATAACACGAAGAGAGAGAGAGAGAGAGAGAGAGAGAGGAGAGAGAGAGAGAGAGAGAGAGAGAGAGAGAGAGAGAGAGAGAGAGAGAGAGAGAATCAGCTGTTGTACTCAAATGGCGTGTTTTTGTTTCGTGAGAATTTCATCGCCACGACTTTAACAACAACATACTGTACTGAACTTTACAGTATTATACAGACTACTGTAATATGATAAAGTAAAATATTTTAAATCTATTTTATATGAAATGGGGCTATTTTTATTTTTGTTTAAAATTTACATTTACGTATGTAAAACAACTCTCTCTCTCTCTCTCTCTCTCTCTCTCTCTCTCTCTCTCTCTCTCTCTCTCTCTCTCTCTCTCTCTCTCTCTCTCGTAGATTGTTTTCCTGCTTTGCTATGTATGTATGATTTTATATACATACAGTAAATAATATTTGTAATAACATATTTTATTAAAGCTTTTACTGTAATATCATTATATATCACTTTCATCATGCGCGTTAAATTCCTTAGTTTGTTTACTGAGCGTACTTTATGACACCGTCGTTTCAGGCGGCGTCATAAAGAAAAACATTTCATTTGGAAGTCCTAAGAAAAATTAAGTAAAACATTAGTAATAACCAAATCAACATACAGTACTGAATAATCAATATAATCGATGCAGAAACTAACCTATACACAGATGTGTAAATGCGTTTGTTTCTTCATTATAATCAGAGATAAACGTAAACAAAACATTGGTTGCCATTTTTTATCGTGCTTTTTGGCGTGTTGAGGAAACGCATGATATAAAGTCGCCCTTAATATTTGTGCCTGTTTTAGTTTAGGGTACGTTAGTACATGCATTAAGTGTTCTGTACATTAAAGGGTAGTTTGTTAACAGTACTACGTACAAGGGAAGGTTTTAAAAGTCTGAATATACATGTTAAATAAATAGGTAAATATGGTGTCACTACTTCGCGGATTTTCACCTATCGCGGCCGGGTCTGGAACCTATCTACCGCGATAAACGAAGGTTCACTGTAATGAAAAGTGGAAAAAGTTTTTTTTGAAGTAGAGTACTGTGGACTTAGAAAACACAAATTGGAGAGATAATAAGGTTTTCTGAAGTACTGTACCGTGGAATTAGAAAACACGAATCAGAGAGATAATAATGTATTTCAATAGTCCAGAAAAAACACAAATCTGAGAGATATTAATGTATTTCAATAGTCCCTCACCTGTTATAGAAAACACAAATCTGAGAGATATATGACAAATTCGTAGATAATTTGTATTTTTCCTAACTATACAAACCTTAGCTATTTATTAGGGGTATTACTTTTGGCGTAGCTGAAATGACGAGCCATTAAAGTTTAGCGAGGGTTAACTACCCACACCGCTAGTTAGCGGGGGGTAGGGAAGGTAGCTTGCTACCGCTCCCCCTCACACACCTGTGATTGAGCTCACTTTGGTTGGAGGTAGGACTTCAAGGGGATAGGGCTGACAGGCAAGTTTGGTTAAATAGCTAAGGTTTCTATAGTTAGGAAAAATACAAATCATATACGAATTTGTCATTTGTTCCGTAACTGAAATACAAACCACGCTATTTAATAGGGGTGACTCACCCGTTAGGAAGGGTGGACATCCCAGCCAATCTGGCTTTTGGCTTTACCTGGGGGCTCCTTATCCGAGTATGTCAGTACTCAAAAATAAGGAGTCCCTGCACCTCGCTAAAACTTTGCTACGAGGTTCGCAACATACGCAAGCTGTATGTTGAGATATATAGAAGTGTGACCGTCCAGGTAAAGTTATTCCGAGTCTTTTAGAAGAAAAATTGTTGTAACCAAGACTTTCCCAATACCACCTTGCTAGGGTATGGGGACGCAACAGTATTAGTTTTAATACTAGGTACACAAGGGAGCATGGTTTACCTGCAGTGGTTTGAGGTCAGCATCTGCAGAGAACCCAGAATGGTGCTTTTCCAAAGAGAGGAGAGGATGAAGAAAAGAATAAGAGCCAGTCAAACCTTTTCATTCACGCAGACTAAAACTGGGTAATAATGCCCTCAACTCTCTGCTACTTGTCTAATAAGGAGCTTGAAGTCTTATACCAGCTGTTGTGCAGCAACCACAGTACCGATAGAGAATGTATCGAGTCTCCTGTCGGTCACGTCTTGCAGGTAGTGGGATGTGAATGTGTTCTGACGTTTCCACACCCCAGCCTGAAGAGCCTGCGTCACTGAGAAGTTTCTCTTGAATGCCAGGGACATAGCTACGCCCTTGACATCATGAGCTCTGGGGCGACGTGAAGGAAGAGGGTCTGGATTCAATGTATGGTTTATGACCTTGCGAATCCATGCTGAGATGGTGTTCTTGGTGACCCTCCGCTTGGTCCTTTTTGTGCTGACAAAGAGTGCAAGCACACGAGGACGGGCTGCGGCTGTTCTCTTAACCCTGGATAGGTACGATGGGTCGTTCGCGACCCCGAGCGTCAAAAAAAAACAGGTTTTTCTCACGTGACTCACCCCCGTGACTGAATTTGTGGGTGATCGACCTGCAGGAGGTGTCTCCCCTACACGCTCTAGTAGTGTCCAGATGTGCATTGCTGTAGCTGTACTCCTTCCCCGATTTCTGAGACGCGTCGGGGTCGAGCGCGACCGAGTTTACCCTTCTAAGGTAATTTGCATAATTATCAAAGTTATTACGTATTATGAAATTGTCGTAGAATGGTTCAACTTGTATAGGTTATCAGTTGTGGAAAGTCTTGGTGGATTGTTTGGCTACCATGTGCATGATTTTTTTTTTAGTTAAAATGTCGTTCATCACCAAGAGGACCATTTTACCGCGAGTGCCCCTTTTTCATTTTTTTTTATTTTTTTTGCCAAGTCATTTTTCCGTAAGATATTGCCAAATAGTGTCGTAAAACTTTTGCTTGTTTAGTGTTGGAAAGTGTGTCTAGATGATCTGGCTACCCATGCGTGACTTTGTTTTTGTCAGATACGACGTAGTTATTGGTATATTGGGTATTTAACTGCGGTTACCAATTTCTGTTTTTTTTCAATATTTGTAAAAATTACTACGTAGTAAGGAATTGCCGTATATTATTCATTTTTTTTTTATGTTTATGTGTTAGAAAGTGTGCTTTGATGGTTGGGCTAACACGTGCATGTCTTTTTTTTTTATCTGAGATGCCGTATATTAGAATGTCGGGCATTTTACCGCGAGTGCCCCCTTTTTCATTTTTTTTCATTTTTTTTGCCGAGTCATTTTTCCGTAAGATATTGCCAAATAGTGTCGTAAAACTTTTGCTTTTTTAATGTTGGAAAGTGTGTCTAGATGATCTGGCTACCCATGCGTGATTTTGTTTTTGTCAGATACGACGTAGTTATTGGTATATTGGGTATTTAACTGCGGTTGCCAATTTCTGTTTTTTTTCAATATTTGTAAAAATTTACTACGTAGTAAGGAATTGCCGTATATTATTGATTTTTTTTCATGTTTATGTGTTAGAAATTGTGCCTTGATGGTTGGGCTAACACGTGCATGTCTTTTTTTTTATCTGAGATGCCGTATATTAGAATGTTGGGCATTTTTCCGCGAGTGCCCCTTTTTATTTGTTTTGCATTTTTTTGCTTAGTCATGTTACCGTAAGGAATTGGAAAGTAGTGTCGCAAAACTTATATTTTTATAGTGTTGGAAAGTGTTTCTAGATGATCTGGCTACCCATGCCTATTTGTTTTTTAGCCAGATATGGCGTATATATAAGTATGTGTTCGATTTTCCTGTGATTGCCATTTTTTCGTTTTTTCCCCATTTCTTTCAAAATTACTACGTACTAAGGAACTATCACAGAGTAATGATTCATTTATATGTTTATTTGTCGGAAAATGTGCATTGATGGTTTGCCTAGCATGTGGCTGAAATTTTTTTTTTCTGAAATGTCGTATATTAGAATGGCCATTTTTCCACGAGTGCCCCTTTTTATTTGTTTTGCATTTTTTTGCTTAGTCATGTTACCGTAAGGAATTGGCAAGTAGTGTCGCAAAACTTATAATTTTATAGTGTTGGAAAGTGTTTCTAGATGATCTGGCTACCCATGCCTATCTTTTTTTTTTAGCCAGATATGGCGTATATATAGGTATGTGTTCGATTTTCCTGTGATTGCCATTTTTTCGTTTTTTCCCATTTCTTTCAAAATTACTACGTACTAACGAACTATCACAGAGTAATGATTCATTTAGATGTTTATTTGTCGGAAAATGTGCCTTGATGGTTTGCCTAGTACGTGGCTGAATTTTTTTTTCTGAAATGCCGTATATTAGAATGTTAGCCATTTTTCCGCGAATGCCCCTTTTTATTTGTTTTGCATTTTTTTGCTTAGTCATGTTACCGTAAGGAATTGGCAAGTAGTGTCGCAAAACTTGTATTTTTATAGTGTTGGAAAGTGTTTCTAGATGATCTGGCTACCCATGCCTATCTTTTTTTTAGCCAGATATGGCGTATATATAGATATGTGTTCGATTTTCCGGTGATTGCCATTTTTTCGTTTTTTCCCAATTCTTTCAAATTACTACGTACTAAGGAACTATCACAGAGTAATGATTCCTCTAGATGTTTATTTGTCGGAAAATTTTGTTTACTTCTTTTTTGATTGAATATCATCAAATTATTTAGCTAAAATATTATATTTTACATTTTTTTTTCGATTTTATTTCCCTTCAAAAAATTTTTTTGGGTCAGAATTTTAATTTTATAGTCGTAAAATAATCGACAATTATCCAGCAACCCACCATACAATTT
>NC_090725.1:331427166-331439676 GCF_036898095.1 Palaemon carinicauda | reverse complement strand
AAAGATAAAGGGCAGCAACTTACTGCAAAGATAAAGGGCAGCAACTTACTGTAAAGATAAAGGGCTGTAAGTCACTGCAAAGATAAAGGGCTGTAAGTCACCGCAAAGATAAAGGGCAGCAACTTACCGCAAAGATAAAGGGCAGCAACTTACTGTAAAGATAAAGGGCTGTAAGTCACCGCAAAGATAAAGGGCTGTAAGTCACCGCAAAGATAAAGGGCAGCAACTTACCGCAAAGATAAAGGGCAGCAACTTACCGCAAAGATAAAGGGCAGCAACTTACTGTAAAGATAAAGGGCTGTAAGTCACCGCAAAGATAAAGGGCAGCAACTTACCGCAAAGATAAAGGGCAGCAACTTACTGTAAAGATAAAGGGCTGTAAGTCACCGCAAAGATAAAGGGCAGCAACTTACCGCAAAGATAAAGGGCAGCAACTTACCGCAAAGATAAAGGGCAGCAACTTACTGTAAAAATAAAGGGATATAAGTCACCACAAAGATAAAGGGCAGCAATTTACCGCAAAGAAAAAGGGCTGTAAGTCACCGCAAAGATAAAGGGCTGTAAGTCACCGCAAAGATAAAGGGCAGCAACTTACCGCAAAGATACAGGGCAGTAACTTACCGCAAAGATAAAGGGCAGCAAGCTACTGCAAAGTTTAAAGGGCAGAAACTTACCGCAAAGATAAAGGGCAGTACGTTACCGCAAAGATAAAGGGCAGCAACTTACTGCAAAGATAAAGGGCAGCAACTAACCGCAAAAGTAAAGGGCAGCAACTTGCCGCAAAGATAAAGGGCAGCAACTTACCGCAAAGATAAAGGGCAGCAACTTACCGCAAAGATAAAGGGCAGCAACTTACTGTAAAAATAAAGGGCTATAAGTCACCGCAAAGATAAAGGGCAGCAACTTACCGCAAAGATAAAGGGCTGTAAGTCACCGCAAAGATAAAGGGCAGCAACTTACCGCAAAGATACAGGGCAGTAACTTACCGCAAAGATAAAGGGCAGCAAGCTACTGCAAAGTTAAAGGGCAGAAACTTACCGCAAAGATAAAGGGTAGTACGTTACCGCAAAGATAAAGGGCAGCAATTTACTGCAAAGATAAAGGGCAGCAACTAACCGCAAAAGTAAGGGGCAGCAACTTGCCGCAAAGATAAAGGGCAGTGAGTTGCCGCAAAGATAAAGGGCAGCAACTTTGCGACGTATAAAAAATAAAAGTTTCAGCTGCTAGTGATCAGCTGTTTTCAGACAAGCCTCTGTATTTGTTTAGTGGCTACTTTCCTCTTGGTAAGGGTAGAAGAGACTCTTTAGCTATGGTAAGCAGCTCTTCTATGAGAAGGACACTCCAAAATCAAAACATTGTTCTCTAGTCTTGGGTAGTGCCATAGCCTCTGTATCATGGTCTTCCACTATCTTGGGTTAGAGTTCTCTTGCTTGAGGGTACACTTGGGCACACTATTCTATCTCGTTTCTACTTCTTTTGTTTTGTTAAAGTTTTCATAGTTTATATAGGAAATTTTTATTTAAATGTCATAGTTCTTAAAATATATATTTTTTTTCTTGTTTCCTTTCCTCACTGGGCTATTTTCCCTGTTGGGGCCCCTGGCCTTATAGCATCTTGCTTTTCCAACTAGGGTTATAGCTTAGCAAGTAATAATAATAATAATAATAATAATAATAATAATAATAATGTGGAAGTCATTCTATTATAACCTTTTCTTACAAACTGAAATGACATTGGATATATTTACTATATAAAGTCAGGTCTCCTTTAATTTCTATTCACTTCTCGGTGTTCAGTATAAAGCATATTAGAATTATTGTTGTTATATTTCTACGAAATATATGTTTTAAATTCTATTCAAAATCAAATGCAGTACTGAAAATTTCTCTCTCTCTCTCTCTCTCTCTCTCTCTCTCTCTCTCTCTCTCTCTCTCTCTCTCTCTCTCTCTCTCTCTTTCCACGCTTAAGAACTTTTTGATATATGCCTATTAAGTTTAGGATTAATGTTATATGCAAAAGAAATATATAATATTTTTTATAGTCTATTCAAAATCAAATGCAGTACTGAAATCTCTCTCTCTCTCTCTCTCCCTCTCTCTCTCTCTCTCTCTCTCTCTCTCTCTCTCTCTCTCTCTCTCTCTCTCTCTCTCTCCACGCTTAAGCATTTTTTTCTTCATACATGCCTATTAAATCCGCGGCTACCTTGAATAATAATTATAATAATGTTAAAAATAATTTTAATAAATTTCATAAGAAAGGATAATAATAATAATAATAATAATAATAATAATAATAATAATAAAATAATAATAATAATAATAATAATAATAATATAACGAAAGCTATGCTGTCCTCTTAAACAAGAATAGTTGATTACAAATATCAACAAAAAACACAGCTTTTATCATCCATCCATCCCAAACTGCAACGCTAACTTAGGCACCAATACTCAAGGAAAGTTAGATACAGCTTAAATGGCATAGAACAGACACTGACAGACACTGAGGACACGCTTCCAGCGAAGACAACAACAGCCATGTCGGATCACAGCTGTCCAAACTTCGCTGCGTTCGAAAGAGGCATCTGTTCCTCTTCGGCAACTTTAGTTGTTGTTATTATTATTATTATATTATTATTATTATTATTATTATTACTTGCTAAGCTACAACCCTAGTTGGAAAAGCAGGATGGTTTAAGCCCAGGGGCTCCAACGGGGAAATAGCCCAGTGAGGAAAGGAAACAAGGAAAAATAAAATATCTTATGAAACAGCAACATTAAAGTAAATATTTCCTGAATAAACTATAAAAAACTTTTAACAAAACAAGAGGATGAGAAATGAGACAGATTAGTGTGCCCGAGTAGTACCCTCAAGCAAGAGAACTCTAACCCAAGACATTGGAAGACCATGATACAGAGGCTATGGCACTACCCCAAAACTAGAGAACGATGGTTTGATTTTGGAGTGTCCTCCTAGAAGAGCTGCTTACCATAGCTAGAGTCTCTTCTACCCTTACCAAAAGGAAAGTAGCCTCTGAACAATTAAAGTGCAGTAGTTAACCACTAGGATGAAGAAGAATTGTTTAGTGATCTCAGTGTTGTCAGGTGTATGGGGACAGAGGAAAATATGCAAAGAATATGCCAGACTATTCAGTGTATATATAGGCAAATGGAAAATAACCCCGTAACCAGAAAGAGGGATCCAACGTAGTACTGTCTGGCCAGTCAAAAGACACCATAACTCTCTGGTGGTAGTACCTCGAAGGGCGGGCTGGTGCCCTAGCCAACCTACTACCTTAGAAAGGGGAAAGTGGCCACTGAACCAATTGCAGGAGTTAACCCCTTGGGTGAAGAAGAATTGTTACCGATGTATACGCTAAACTTCGAAGACATAGTGACATATAAACTCGGTTCCAGTTTTACACGCCGCTATAAACCTATTAGTTTTACGAGCTGGGGCTCCAGAAATAGACCAGTTTTCAATGTACCCCCGTATGTACGTTTCCCAAATCGAAGATCAGACTCCCGAACTCATATCCATAAAAACTTATGGCAAAGTTTCTCATCTTTATGGACCGCTCGTACCATAAAACTAGGCGAATACTTGTGTTTCACCTATTTTCCTTTTTACTACTCACCGAATGTTCTACTTTTTTTTTTTTTTTTTTTTTTTTTTTTTTTGTTAAAGATGTGAATGATTTTTCCTTTAGAAATTTTGGACAAGAAAATAACATCCTATGATTGTACTTAGTGTCATTTAAAGGTTTAAAAAGGCCCCTCAAGAATGGCAGAGGCAAGGGAAAGTGACATTGACCTATCAAGCAAGACAATGGCCTAGAGACTGACTATATAATTATGCTAAATGTGTTTAGCGCCCAAAACCCTTCTCCACCTCAGCTAGAACCAAGGAGGGCCAGGCAATGACTGCTGATGACTCAGCAGATAGAGCTATAAGTTCCCCCAAACCCCTCATCCTTAGCTCAAAAGGATGGTGAGGTCGCAGAGACCAAAGGAACTAACGAGTTTGAGTGGGACTCGAACCCCAATCTGGCAATCACCAGGCAATGGTGATGTCATCAATGCTGAAAGTTGGATATGGGAATCTCACTGCTTTGATAGATTGGAATAGGATGAAATAGGAAGAATGGCAGGTGTAGTAAAGATTGCAAAGATGATAAGTTTATCACGTCTGAGATGGTGTGGGCATGTATTGAGGATGGATGATGAGGGAGTATGGAGGGCTTGGAAGGAACCTATTAGGAGGAAAAGATCGAGAGGGAGGTAATTAGATGGCAAGATAAAGTGAGGGATGATATGGAGAGAAGAGGTTGGAGGAAGAGGATGCCTTTAATAGAACGCATTGGAGAGGGCGCATCAGCCAACCGACACCTTAATGTAGAGATTACGATGGGAAAGAAGATTAAATGAAGGATGATATGGAGGGTAGAGGTTTGGAGGAAAAGGATGCATTTAAATAGAAGGCATTGGAGAGGGGACATCAGGCAACCGACCCCTTAATGTTGGGATGGGGTGGGAAAGAAGATGAAATGAAGGATGATATGGAGAGAAGAGGTTTGGTGGAAGAGGATGCCTTTAATAGAAGGCATTGGAGAGAATGCATCAGCATCCGACCCCTTAATGTTGGGATGGGGTGGGAAAGAAGATGAAATGAAGGATGATATGGAGAGAAGAGGTTTGGAGGAAGAGGATGCCTTTAATAGAAGGCATTGGAGAGGGTGCATCAGGCATCCGACCCCTTAATGTTGGGATAAGGGTGGGAAAGAAGATGAAATGAAGGATGATATGGAGAGAAGAGGTTTGGTGAAAGAGGATGCCTCTGATAAAAGGCACTGGAGAGGATGCATCAGGCATCCGACCCCTTAATGTTGGGATAACGGTGGGAAAGAAGACAGAGGAAGTCTTTGAAAAAAAAGATCACTTTGGCATGTCAATAAAAACATATTATTATTACTGGTTGAATTTCCTGGCGCAGCTATATAATTTCAGGTGATGTTAGCGAGCCATTTTCTCGGAGATAGTTATGCGGGGTTTCCGGTGAAATAAAAAAGTTAACGAGCATCTTTTGAAGTAGTAAACACTTAAACGTGTGACGTTTAACTACCGTGGTACCATAAGGAGCTGTTCTCGTACATACATACATATACCAAAGCACTTTACCTCCAATTTCTGGGGGTAGCCGACATTAAACAAATGAAACAAAAAAGGGACCTTTCCTCTCTACGTTCCTCCCAGCCTGACAGGGGACTCCACCGAGGTCGGCTGGTACTTACTGTTCTCGTAGTAATGTTAAATCTTTTAATGTCTTCCGTTTTTTTTTCCCGATTGAATAATTCACTATTTTTAATCAACAGTTTTGAAATAACTTCTGAACGCATAAAACAAAATAAACCAGTTTTGATATTTTGAAAAGATGTTCTGATTTAACATCGTTTTTGGAACATGCTTAAAGCTTTAAAGGTCACTCATGAATGGCAGATGCAAGGGACAGTGACATTGCCCTATCAAGCAGGACAATGCCCTAGGTTGCTGACCAAATATACATATGATCAGCGCCCAAGTCCCCTCTCCAGTCACGCTAGGACCTAGGTGGGTCAGGTAATGGCTGCTGATGACTCCAGATAGACATTTAGGCTCCCGCAAACCCCCCATCCTTGGCTCACAAGAATGGTGAGGTTACAGCGACCAAAAGAACGAGTTTGAGCGAGACTCTACCCCGGTCTGGCGTTCACCAGTCAGGGGACGTTACCACATCGGCACTCTCTCTCTCTCTCTCTCTCTCTCTCCTCTCCTCCTCTCTCTCTCTCTCTCTCTCTCTGTTTAAAGTATCAATTTGGATTTACGATGAGAAAAAAAATGAATAAAACCTAGATCTACATGGCTGAGGACTATGAAGTGCGAAGTAGGAGATGATGAATGGGGAAGTATTGAATTCAAAGCTCAAGTTAGAGACGACTGGTGAAATCTAACCGAGGCCTTTTGCGTCAATAGGCTTACGAGGGGAGAATGATGATGATGATGATGACAATTTGATTAATTTAACATGTCCAACATCAGTTAGATAGCTAATTGGAAACGTCCCTGCCTGGCAATCTCCCAAACTGGGGTTCGAGACCCGCTCAAACTCGATAGTTTCTTGTAATGTCTGCAACCTTACCCATCATCGTGAGCTAAGGATAGTGGGAGCTTCTTTATCTACCTACTGAAACATCAACAACCATTGCCTGGCCCTCCCTGGTCTGATCTTGTGTAGAGAGGTAGCTTGGGGGATGATCATAGCTCTCTTGCTTGAGGGTACATTCGGGCAAGCTGTTCTATCGTATTTCTATTCCTCTTGTTTTGTTAAAGTTTTTATAATTTATAAAAGAAAGATCTAATTTAATGTTGTTACTGTTCTTAAAATATTCTATTTTGATTGTTTATTGCTTCTCTTGTAGTTTATTTATTTCCTTGTCTCCTTTTCTCATTGGGCTATTTTTCCCTGTTGAAGCCCTTGGGCTTGTAGCATTCTACCTTTCCAGGTAGGGTTATAGCTTAGCTTGTAATAATAATAATAATAATAATAATAATAATAATAATAATAGTAGTAGTAGTAATAATAATAATATAGACATACATATACTATATATATATATATATATATATATATATATATATATATATATATATATATATATATATATATATACATATATATATGTTTATATATATATATATATATATATATATATATATATATTATATATATATATATATATATATATATAAAATTATGGCCAGTCTCTAGAACATTGCCTTTGCCATTCATGAGCGACCTTTAAACTCCAGAAGCCTTACCAGTAAGTGATGCTTCTGGTCGTAATATAAAAGGTTTATGGTTTTACTCTGCGCCACTGGGTAATTTAATACCTTTGTGGGTTTGTTTTACTCGTCTGTCAATAATTGTTTTTGCCTACTGCGATACTAACTAGAGGGGCACTCAGTAGAGCGAAGACCTCCGCCGCTGTAGCTTATTTCTCAACCTTGACCTTGACTTTAATATGTTTTAATTTTCGTGGATTTTCATACACTCAAATGTGAACCAAGTTTAAAGTATCTGTGACTACGGTGTCTAAACGTATGACTGATTACGTTAATTGGATATCTTGCTTGACCGTGACCTTGACCTTTGACCTTGACTTTCCAAAATTTAAGAATTTCCAACTTTTTACATAACAGTAAATTCCTGCAGGTTTCAGTACTCTAACATCAAAATTGTGGCCAGGAAAATTCCGTAATTTTAATCAGAAATTCCCCGTAAAAAATATACTGTTCTCAGCCGTATTTCAGGAAAATACAAGCGAATGTAATTTCACCTTCCTTTGATATTATCTTTTACGGGTTGGTGACCGTAACATCAGTCCTTTACGTCAATATATCCATTTTTTAAAAACGGTAAAAATCCTGGAATAGAAGTTGCTATAAATTTACCGTTTCTTTAATGCAAATTTTTAACAGGTAATCTACGCTCAACATATTCCTTTTGGCCCTCAAGGAATCAGAACCGAAATTTAATTCAATAGACCAACAGACAGAAATTGCTCATAAAATACATTTAAACCAAAAATCAATTTCAATTTCAATTTCAATCCGCCCCTCTCAGATTCTCCATTTCTGAGCCCCCTTCAAACTTCGCATATATTTCCCAAATAACCCGTGTTATGGTATACAACTCCCCTTATGAAGTGCACCTCCTTGAAGTCGGCGGCGCCCTTTGCAAAGGGCCCCCCCCCCCTTTGGTAGACTCCAGCGGCCCCCTTTGCAAAGGGCCTCCCCCCTCCGGTAGACTCCATCGGCCCTAGGAAGTGCTTAGGGGACTTGAACGGGTGTCGAGAGTGGATAAGTTTCTAAGTTAAGGGTCCTTAGAGTTGTCCAAGAAAGGATTTGTGAGTAAGGAGCAGAAGGATAAGCATCTATGAAGAGAAGGATGCTTGTTTGTTTTACAAATACACACACACACACACACACACACATATATATATATATATATATATATATATATATATATATATACAGTATATATATATACAGTATATATAGATATAGATATATATATATATATATATATATATATATATATATATATATATATATATATATATATATATATATTCTTGTCTGGGGTTTGCCAGTTTTGTCCAATGCGGATTGGTGATGGTGGGGGACTGGTACGATCGCTCAGAGCAAACCAACCTAGTATGTGTGGCCGTCACTAGTACAACTTCGCTGATCATGGCGATACAAAAACCCTTTCACCACGTTACGGTATCCCCACTCAAAATAGGGTTAGTGAGAGAGAGAGAGAGAGAGAGAGAGAGAGAGAGAGAGAGAGAGAGAGACGTATAAAGTTCAGGCCAGGTATAGCTTTGAATTAAGACATTGTCAGCAATAGTGTTTATCATAATATAGGCTTTGCTTGTAAACAAACACCTGTCTTGTTGTGATGTGTAAATACTATAGATTCTGATTCATTCATATACCAACTGGATGTTTTAATCTTGCTGAGGATTTACTTCATTTTGATACATTTCCTTTTGAAGTTTTCATATTTTATATATGAAAGATTTAATTTAATGTTGTTATGCCCTTAAAATATTTCATATTGATTGTTTATTACTTCTCTTCTTGTTTATTTCCTTGTTTCCTTTCCTCACTGGGCTATTTACCCTTGTTGAAGCCCGTGGGCTTATAGCATCCTGCTTTTCCAACTAGGGTTGCAGCTTAGGGTTGTTACTGTTCTCAAAATATTGTAATTTGATTGATTATTACTTTTCTTGTAGTTTATTTCCTTGTTTTCTTTCCTCACCGGGCTATTTTTTCCATGTTGGGGCCCTGGGCTTATAGTATCTTGCTTTTCCAACTAGGGTTGTAGCTTAGGGTTGTTACTGTTCTTAAAATATTGTAATTTGATTGTTTATTACTTTTCTTATAGTTTATTTCCTTGTTTTCTTTCCTCACCGGGCTATTTTTTCCATGATGGAGCCCCTGGGCTTATAATAAGCATCTTGCTTTTCCAGCTAGGGTTGTAGCTTACCTTGTAAAAATAATAATAATAATAATAATAATAATAATAATAATAATAATAATAATAATGAGGTTATGATATGAGTGAGTAATTTCCTAGGTAGCTTGCGATTAATTGTAGAAAAAAAAACTATATTCATTCATTTCGATGGTATACCGAAGCATTATTTAATACAGACAAATCATCCAATAGCTGTATTATTTTACCAATTAACCAGTGAAAAAGATATAAAAAATACTTTAGATTATCATTCACTGAAAATGGATTTATGATTACCTATGCAAAAATCACATCACGAAAATGCATTTTTTATGAATCCTATCCGTTGAGCCAATCAGTAATGAATATTAAAATTGAATAAAGAGATTATGAATATTTTTTCCCTTTAAATCAATGCATAATTTACGAATGAATTAAGCCAGGTAATATTTTGACGTGTGGATGTGATTATGGCGAGGGGTGGATAGATATGGTTTGGGCTCCACAAGGCAAGAGAAGAGTTGGAAGTCCCAGGCTTACATGGCTGAGTTGGAAGACCCATACTTACATGGCTGAGGACTATGAAGCATGAAGGAAAGGATGAATGGAGACGTAATTATTTAAAAGTTCAAGATAGAGACGACCGGCGAAATCTAACCGAGGCCCTTTGCGTTAAAAGGCGTAGGAGATGATGATGATGAATATTTTCACAATTGAAGGTTTAAAGGTCGCTCATGAATGGCAGAGGCAAGGGACAGTCACATTTCCCCAGCAAGCAGGACAATGCCCTAGAGACTGACCATATATATTATATGATCAGCACCCAAGCCCCCTCTCCATCCAAGCTAGGACCAGGGAGGGCCAGGCAATGGCTACTGATACTCCGAAGATAGACCTATAGGCTCCCCCACCCCCGCCCCCCCTCCCCCCAACCTTAGCTCACAAGGATAGTAAGGTTGCAGATGCTAAAGGCACTAACGAGTCTGAGCGGGACTCGAACCCCCGTCTGATAAACATCAGGCAGAGACGTTACCAATCAGGCCACAACAACTCTCAATGGAATTTTCCAGTGAAATAAAAACCGATGCTTTTTTTTTTTTTTTTTTGTGATAAAATTTACCTTTTGCATAAAATAACAAATGTTTATTATAAATATCCCAGCTTAGTTTCATGTCACGAGAAGTTTGTTTAAAATTTTGGAAACAGCTAACCAAAATAAATGAGAAAAGCTAAATCATGAAATATTTTTGACATGAATAATGCAAAATAGTTATTAATTCTACATCGATGTAAGGAGAGTGGTTTGTCATTAATAACGAATTATCGCTTGCAAATTTGATATGAAATACTAATTTATCTTTTCATATAAGTTTATAACAATGTGAGGTTATCGTAAAATAAATAATTAGCGCATTCCTAAGCACATCCTCATTTCCTCCTACCGCTATTGACGCAAAGGGCCTCGGTTAGATTTCGCCAGTCGTCTTTATCTTGAGCTTTTAAATCAATACTTCTCCATTCATCATCTCCTACTTCACGCTTCCTTGTCCCCAGCCGTGTAGGCCATGGTCTTCCAAGTCTTCTAGTGCCTTGTGGAGTCCAGTTAAAAGTTTAGTGAGCTAATCTCTCTTGGGAGCGCGAATAGCATGACCAAACCATCGCCATCTACACCACACCATAACCTCACAGGGTCTTGGGCCCTAATCATATGTATATATGCTCAGTCAATGGGGGTATTGTCCTGCTTGCTAGGGCAATGTCACTGTCCCTTTCCACTGTCATTCATGAGCAGATTTAAACCTTTGGCTCTCAGCATTAGCTTGGGCGTTGATCATATGTATATATGCTCAGTCTATGGGACATTGTCCTGCTTGCTAGGGCAATGTCACAGCCCCTTGCCTCTGCCATTCATTTGGCTGTCGACATTAGCTTGGGCGTTGATTATATGTATATATGCTCAGTCTATGGGGCATTGTCCTGCTTGCTAGGGCAATGTCACTGCCCCTTTCCACTGCCATTCATGAGCAGATTTAAACCTTTGGCTCTCAGCATTAGCTTGGGCGTTGATTATATGTATATATGCTCAGTCTATGGGGTATTGTCCTGCTTGCTAGGGCAATGTCACTGTCCCTTTCCACTGCCATTCATGAGCAGATTTAAACCTTTGGCTCTCAGCATTAGCTTGGGCGTTGATCATATGTATATATGCTCAGTCTATGGGACATTGTCCTGCTTGCTAGGGCAATGTCACAGCCCCTTGCCTCTGCCATTCATTTGGCTGTCGACATTAGCTTGGGCGTTGATTATATGTATATATGCTCAGTCTATGGGGCATTGTCCTGCTTGCTAGGGCAATGTCACTGCCCCTTTCCACTGCCATTCATGAGCAGATTTAAACCTTTGGCTCTCAGCATTAGCTTGGGCGTTGATTATATGTATATATGCTCAGTCTATGGGGTATTGTCCTGCTTGCTAGGGCAATGTCACTGTCCCTTTCCACTGCCATTCATGAGCAGATTTAAACCTTTGGCTCTCAGCATTAGCTTGGGCGTTGATCATATGTATATGTGCTCAGTCTATGGGGCATTGTCCTGCTTGCTAGGGCAATGTCACTGTCCCTTGCCTCTGCCATTCATGAGCAGATTTAAACCTTTGGCTCTCAGCATTAGCTTGGGCGTTGATCATATGTATATGTGCCAAGTCTATGGGGCATTGTCCTGCTTGCTAGGGCAATGTCACTGTCCCTTGCCTCTGCCATTCATGAGCAGATTCAAACCTTTGGCTCTCAGCATTAGCTTGGGTGTTGATCATATGTATATATGCTCAGTCTATGGGGCATTGTCCTGTTGGCTTGGATAATGTCACTGCCCCTTTCCACTGTCATTCATGAGTGGCCTTTAAACCTTCGGCTCTCAGCATTAGCTTGGGCGTTGATCATATGTACATATGCTCAGTCTTTAGGGTATTGTCCTGCTTGCTAGGGCAATGTCACAGCCCCTTGCCTCTGCCATTCATTTGGCTGTCGGCATTAGCTAGAGCGTTGATTATATGTATATATGCTCAGTCTATGGGGGTATTGTCCTGCTTGCTAGGGCAATGTCACAGCCCCTTGCCTCTGCCATTCATTTGGCTGTAGGCATTAGCTTGAGCGTTGATTATATGTATATATGCTCAGTCTAAGGGGTATTGTCCTGCTTGCTAGGGCAATGTCACTGTCCCTTGCCTCTGCCATTCAAGAGCAGATTTAAACTTTTGGCTCTCAGCATTAGCTTGGGCGTTGATCATATGTATATGTGCTCAGTCTATGGGGCATTGTCCTGCTTGCTAGGGCAATGTCACTGTCCCTTGCCTCTGCCATTCATGAGCAGATTTAAACCTTTGGCTCTCAGCATTAGCTTGGGCGTTGATCATATGTATATGTGCCAAGTCTATGGGGCATTGTCCTGCTTGC
>NC_090725.1:331417166-331419666 GCF_036898095.1 Palaemon carinicauda | reverse complement strand
ATACTTTACTCTCAATGGTTGTGGTGACCGATATGGTAACGTCCTTGACTGGTGAACACCAGACTGGGGTTCGAGTCCTACTCAAACTCGCTAATTTCTTTGGTCGCTGCAATCTCACCATCCTTACAAGCTAAGGATGGGGCGTTTACGGGAGCCTATATGTGTATCTGCTGAGTCATCAGAAGCCATTGCCTGGCCTTCTTTAGTCCTAGCTTGGGTGGAGAGGGGGCTTGTGCGCTAATCATATACAGTATATGGTCAGTCTTTAGGGCATTGTCCTGCTCGATAGGGCAATGTCACTGTCCCTTGTCTCTGCCATTCATGAGTGAAAAAGTGGGAAAAAAAGGCTTAAGGCGTATCTGCTGAGTAATCAGCAGCCATTACCTGGCCCTCCTTAGTTCTAGCTTGGGTGAAGAGGGGGCTTGGGCGCTGATCATATATATGGTCAGTCTCTAGGGCATTGTCCTGCTCGATAGGGCTATGTCACTGTCCCTTGTCTCTGCCATTCATGATTGAAACAGATTGTGATGCGAGTCCTGCTCAAACTCGCTAGTTTCTTTGGTCGCTGCAATCTCACCATCCTTGTGAGCTAAGGAAGGGGAGTTTGAGGGACCCTATACGTCTATTTGCTGAGTCATCAGCAGCCATTACCTGGCATTCCTTAGTCCTAGCTTGGGTGTAGAGGGGGCTTGGGCGCTAATCATATATGTGGTCAGTCTCTAGGGCATTGTCCTGCTCGATAGGGCAATGTCACTCTCCTTTGCCTCTGCCATTCATGAGTGAAACAGACTGGGATTCGAGTCCTGCTCAAACTCGCTAGTTTCTTTGGTCGCTGCAATCTCACCATCCTTGTCAGCTAAGAATGGCGGGTTTAGGGAAGCCTATAGGTCTATCTGCTGAGTCATCAGCAGCCATTGCCTGGCCCTCCTTAGTCATAGCTTGAGTGGATAGGGGATTTGGTCAGTCTCTAGGGGCATTGTCCTACGTTATAGGGCAATGTCACCGTCCGTAGCCTCTCATTCATGAGTGAATAAAAAGATGATTCGAAATTTCCACAAAGTCCAGATGGCGATGCTCTAGATAATAGCTAGAGTGGTTCGCAATCTCTTGGTACTTCAAATCTGTGTGTGTGTGTGTGTGTGTGTGTGCGTGCGTGTGTGGTACTTCAAAAAGTGGCGGGCGAACTATTAACGATAAGGAAATGGGTACCTAGAGGAAGCTATTACCATTACGAGATCCCCCTCTCCTCAGGTGGCCCAAGTGTTCATCATGTGGCTACTCTTGAGGAAGCTCGCTTCCATTTTACTTTTACTTTCTTTGCTTTTCTCTTAATTCCTCTGCTCGTAAGCTCTTAAAGGTTTAAAGGCCGCTCAAGAATGGCACGGGCATGGGGAGGTGACATTGCCCTTTGATCGTTATTACTTCTTTTGTAGTTTTTTTCTTTTCTTTTCACACTGGGCTATTTTTTCCTGTAGGAGCCCTTGGGCTTATAGCCTCATGCATTTCCAGCTAGAGTTGTAGCTTAGTAGCTACTACTACTACTACTACTACTACTACTACTACTACTACTACTACTAATAATAATAATAATACCAAATGCAGCTGTTTCTAGTCCTATGCAGAACAAAGCTTCAGACATGTCCTTAGTCATGTCTCTGGGTTTGGCTAGTTATCTTACCATGCTAGCCAATACGGATTGGTGATGGTGGGAGACTTTAGTCTGATCGTTCACAGCAAAACCAACCTAGTATGGATATCCCTATCTAGTAAAACTATGCTGTTCATAGCGATACACAAACCCTTTCACTCCTAAAAGTTTAAAGGTTTATAGGCCACTCATGAATGGCAGGGGCAATGGACAGTGACATTGCCCTATCGAGCAGGACAATGTCCTAGAGACTGAATATATATACATATGAACAGCGCCTCAGCCCGCTCTCCATCCAAGCTAGGACCAGGGAGGGACAGGCAATGGTTGCTGATAACTAAGCAGATATACCCATAGGCTCCCAAAAACCCTCCAATATTAGCTCAGAAGGATGGTGAGGTTGTAGCGACCAAAAGGAACTAACGAGTTTGAGCGGGACTCGAACCCCAGTCTGGCGATCACCAGGCAGAGACGTTACCAATAGGCCACAATAACCTGGGCTATTATTGCATACCATCCAATAAATGGTGTCCCAGATATACTTCCGTGTCGTGACAACGGCCCATTATTGCTGAGTAGTTTTTTTTTTTACCTTAATTTAAAGGGTCCAGAGTCAATGACCCTGATAAGGAGGGAGAGAGAGAGACTTCCGGTGGCCCCCAGTGAATTTGTTACTTCCTCAACGAAATTGGAAGGAGGTTATGTTTTCACCCCTTGTTTGTGTATTTGTTTGTGTGTGTGTGTTTGTTTGTAATCAGCTTCCTGGCCACAATTTTAATCGTAGTGTAATGAAACTGGCAGGGATTAACCGTTATGTAAAAAGGTGGAAGTGATTAAAATTTGGAAGGTCAA
>NC_090725.1:331399666-331412166 GCF_036898095.1 Palaemon carinicauda | reverse complement strand
ACAGTAAAAGCAGCAAAAATAGCAATAGTAAAAGCAGGAAAAAATAGCAGTAGTAAAGGCAGGAAAAATAGAAGTAGTAGTAAAGGCAGGATAAAGTAGCAGAGTAAAAGTAGGAAAAATAGCAGTAGTAGAAACAGGAAAAATAACAGTAGTAAAAGTAGGAAAAATTATTAGTAGTAAAAGAAGAAAAATAGTAAAAGCAGGAAAATAGCAATAGCAGCCTACTAGCAGTAAGAATTATTATGATGAACTATTGGAAATGCTTTCTAATCTATGTACGTTAAGTGATTCAGGGTTCAAGGTAAGTATTGAGGTAAATGCGTGATTCTCTCTCTCTCTCTCTCTCTCTCTCTCTCTCTCTCTCTCTCTCTCTCTCTCTCTCTCTCTCTCTCTCTCTCTCTCTCATATTTCCGTTTTATCCAATATGCTGATGTTGATTATATTTACCTGTAGTGTGAATGTTCTCTTGAAAATAATATGAGAATTCAAAGTAAATAATAATAATAATAATAATAATAATAATAATATGTATATAATTTATCTTTGCGGCTCGATGGTAAGACACTGGAACCTCAGTTTCTTGGGGCCGGGTTCAATTCCTTGGGCAACCAGAAGCTATTATCATACAGTTAATTTCCCCTTGGGTCTCTGATGATTCGATATCAAGATGTATACATGGATTACATGAATATATGTACAAACAAGTTGAAATGAACAAAATTATCATTATCTCTTCCTTGAGAGTACACTCGGGCACACTATTTTATCTAATTTCTCTTCCTCTTGTTTTGTTGAAATTTCTATAGTTAATATAGGAAGTACTTTTTTTAATGGTGTTACTGTTCTTAAAATATTCTATTTATTTCCTGGTTTCCTTTCATCAAAGGGCTATTTTCCCTGTTGGGGTCCCTGAGCTTATGGCATCCTGCTTTTCAAACTAGGATTGTGGCTTGGCAAGTAATAATAATAATAATAATAATAATAATAATAATAATAATAATAATAATAATAATAATAATAATAATAATAATAATAATAATAATAACTAGTGGAACCCGTGTAAATTACACGAAATTATATTTTCAATACTAATTATCTTGTTCCTAACCTATACATGTTTGAATAAAATGTCCCGAGATTAATTTTATAATCTAGGTTATGGAGATTGATAGAACTCAACTTTTTGTCTAATATTAAATAAAGAGTCAGGTGCTAAAGACAAAATTGGGAAAACTATATACGATGTGCTTTGGTTAAGTAATCAAAGTCTAATGTGAATTTGTAAGAGTGTACCATGAAATTATTTCCGTTTTCTTTAAAGCGTGACTCACAAAATAAATAACACACACGCTATCGTATTAATATACAGATAATACAGCGTATGAGCGTGTAATATACACGTGCAGTACAGAATACAATAAACTCCTCCAGACCTGCGGTATCAACGTTTTTCTGAAGCGTATATCAGCTTTACTCTTAATGTCCCAAAAACTGGGTCATGCACATAAATTTGATAACATTACTGCCATTTTGGGAAATGGGGCTGCGCTGGTTTGGAGCAGTAATTGACACGAGAGAGAATAGTTAAAAAACAAATGGTGTTTATATTTGCATGCAATTTAGATGACTTAATTAATACTTGAGGGTACACTCGAGCACACTATTCTATCTTGTTTCTCTTCCTCTTGTTTTGTTGAAGTTTTTATACTTTATGTAGAAGATATTTATTTTTAATGTTGTTACTCTCAAAATATTTTATTTTCCTTTTTCCTTTCCACACTGGGCTATTTTCCCTGTTGGAGCTCCTTGGCTTATAGCATCCCACTTTTCCAACTAGAGTTGTAGCTTAGCAAATAATAATAATAATAATAATAATAATAATAATAATAATAATACTAATAATAATAGGTTATATTCGAACTTATAATACTCCAATACTCCAATATGCTCTGTCAGGGAAAATAGCCCAGTGAGGAAAGGAAATAAATAAACTGCAAAAAAGCATTAGCTAATAAGTCTCTTCTACCCTTACCAAGAGGAAAGTAGTTAACCCTTTCTGCAAAGAAAAATGTTTGGTATTCCCAGTGTTGTTAGGTGTGTGAGGACAGACGAGAATGTGGAAAAAATAGGCCAGACTATTCGGTATATGTGCAGGCAATGTCAAAATGAGCCGTAACCAGAGAGAAGGATACACTGTAGTACTGTCTGGCCAGTTAATGCACCCAATAATTCTCTAGCTTTAGTATCTCAGCGGGTGGCTGGTGCCATGGCCAACCTACTACCCAAGACTAGAGAACAATGGTTTGATTTTGGAGTGTCCTTTTCCTTGAAATTTGCATACCATAGTTAAAGAGTCTCTACTACCTTTACCAAGAGGAAAGTGTGACGAGCCAAGAGTAGGTTGTGACTTAAAAGCGGGATAAAAGCAACTGAATCACAACCTACTCTTGGCTCGTCACATTGGTGACCCCGGAGTGACCCAAACACCCAGCCTTCTGATGTGGAGAGTCAAGAGTATGTTGTGACTCAGTTGGTTCCATCCCGCTTTTGAGTCACAAGCTACTCTTGGCTCGTCCCATTGGTGACCCCGGAGTGACCCGAACACCTAGCCTTCTGATGTGGAGTCAAGAGTATGTTGTGACTCAGTTGCTTCCATCCTGCTTTTGAGTCACAACCTACTCTTGGCTCGTCCCATTGGTGACCCCGGAGTGACCCGAACACCTAGCCTTCTGATGTGGAGTCAAGAGTATGTTGTGACTCAGTTGCTTCCATCCCGCTTTTGAGTCACAACCTACTTTTGGCTCGTCCCATTGGTGACCCCGGAGTGACCCGAACACCTAGCCTTCTGATGTGGAGTCAAGAGTATGTTGTGACTCAGTTGCTTCCATCCTGCTTTTGAGTCACAACCTACTTTTGGCTCGTCCCATTGGTGACCCCGGAGTGACCCGAACACCTAGCCTCCTAATGTGGAGTCAAGAGTATGTTGTGACTCAATTGGTTCCATCCCGCTTTTGAGTCACAACCTACTTTTGGCTCGTCCCATTGGTGACCCCGGAGTGACCCAAACACCTAGCCTTCTGATGTGGAGAGTCAAGAGTAGGTTGTGACTCAGTTGCTTCCATCTCGCTTTTGAGTCACAACCTACTCTTGGCTCGTCACATTGGTCACTCCCGTCACAAAAGTAGCAACTATTGTATTTATATTATTAAAGCCTATAGATTTCATTTGTCAAAAACCTCTATGAAAATTTCGGAAAGAGAAAATGGAAATAAAAACTGAAAATCTTACAAGGACGTACTTGTTTACTATAGCTTCGGGATTTGTTATTGACAGTTTGATTAGGGAATCAATGGTGTCTGTTTATACAGCTGGTATTGCTCTGTAGAGAGAGAGAGAGAGATAGGTGGTTTCCCTTCCCATCTCTCTCTCTCTCTCTCTCTCTCTCTCTCTCTCTCTCTCTCACACACACACAATGGGTACTTCCAATTTTGTAAACGATACAACAAATTAGTTCCTATGTTGGAAAATTCTTCACAATAATTAAGTAAAAAAATTATGGATAAGTGTTCTCTCTCTCTCTCTCTCTCTCTCTCTCTCTCTCTCTCTCAATGCTTCAAATGTATACTTTCAATTCCGTAAACGGCACAACAAATTTGTTCCTAAGATATAATATTGCTCGAGTGTACCCTCAAGCAAGAGAACTCTAACCCTATGATAAAAAGGTAAACGTCATGAATTTTACTAAATTTCAAAACTTGACTTCCTTGGGATGTTAGAAAAATAGAGGTTTGGTGAAGAATAAATAAAAAAAGCTAAAGACTTTCTTTGAAAAAAAATTGTAAAATACATGTTTTAATTAGTTTTACAATGTCCTGTTAAATCTTTTATTGATGGGTCAGATGTATGCTATTGGGTGCGTTTCATAGGGCATTTTAATAAGCCGAATTTTTACAGTTTTTTTTTTTTTTATTTTAATTGTAAATCATGAGTGTGTTTTCAATGGACAGTTATCTCCCTTATATATTAAGGATTTACGTGTCTGGCTATATATATATATATATATATATATATGTATATATATATATATAAATAAATATTTAGGTATATATATATGTATATATATACATATATATATATATATATATATATATATAAATATTTAGGTATATATATATCTATATATAGGTATATATATGTATATCTATCTATCTATCTATCTATCTATCTATCTATCTATCTATCTATCTATCTATATATATATATATATATATATATACAGTATGTGTGTGTGTATGTGTGTGTAGATAAAAGGTTACTGCACTGTAATTGTCCAGTAGCAACCTCTTGGTAAGGGTAGAAGGGACTCTTAAGCTATGGTAAGCAGCTCTTTTAGGAGAAGGACTCTCCAAAATCAAACTATTGTTCTTTAGTCTTGGATAGTGCCATAGCCTCTGTACCATGATCTTCCACTGTCTTGGGTTAGAGTTCTCTTGCTTGGGGGTACACTCGGGCACACTTTTATATTATTTCTCTTCCTCTTGTTTTGTTAAAGTTTTCATAGTTAATATAAGAAATATTTATCCTAATGTTACTGTTTTTAAATACTTCATTTTTCCTATTTCCTTTCTTAACTGGGCTATTTTCCCTGTTAGATCCCCTTGGGGTTTATAGCATCCTGCTTTTCCAACTAGGGATGTAGCTTAGCAAGTAATAATAATAATAAATAAGAATCTTCTTAAGGATTTTGAGCTTACAAATTACCTCCCGACGATTGAATACGTCATCGTTCCTCACTTCCCTATTGAAAATAAAGAGAGGGGGAGACCTAGCTAAGGCTTAAGCTAGACAGAATCTAGGAAGTGTTTGTTGCTATGGTGGTGAAGAGAGGCCTTCCAAAGAGATATGTTTGATGATGTGGAAGACGATTAGATTGTAGAGATCTACATACACACACACACACACACAAACACATCTATCTATCTTTCTATTCATCTATCTACGTGTATGTATGTACTGAATATATTATCATTATTATTATTATTATTATTATTATTGTTGTTGTTGTTGTTGTTATGGCTGGTGTTATTATTATTATTATTATTATTATTATTATTATTATTATTATTAGCTAACCTACAATCCTAGTTGGAAAAGCAGGATGCTATAAGCCCAAGGGTTCCAACAGGGTAAAATAGCCCAGTGAGGATAGAAAACAAGGAAATAAATAAACTACAGGAGAAGTCATAAACCATGAAAAATATATTCTCAGAATAGTAACAATATTAAAGTCGATAAATTCGATTTCATATAGATTTTGTAGACAAATCTACTAAATATCTTATAAAACTTTCACATTTGAAAGAAATAATTCTCGTATAACTTTCCTATTTGTAAACGAAGATTTTTTACTTTTCTAAAATTAACTGTGCATTAATTTGATTTAATTTAGATTTCGTAAAAAAAAAAATATTCAAAAATTTTATAGAAAACTTTTATATTCAAAAGAAAAAAATTCTCGTATAACTTTCCTATTTATAAACGATTTTTCTACAAAAAAAAAAAAAAAAAAAAAAAAAAAAAACCACCACCACTTCTCTTCAGCATGAAAATCTGAAATATGTTCAAATCTAGATACAGTAAAGATAAACTTTTCTACAAAACATCAAAATCAGGACCCCTTGATCATATAAAAATAGTTGATTAGCTTTTAACAAGCAAATTACCGTAAAGGGAAATCCTATTTCGAAGTGACTTTGGTGTTTAATTGCCAAAAGGAATTTTTATTCATCGAGGTGGGTTGAATATATTTCATGTTATGATACCTTTCAAAGGCAGGAAATGACTATATATATATATATATATATATATCACAAGCACACGTGATTTTAATCAATGTAAATATCACCCACGAAAGGCATTTAATACCGAATTCTATCTTGGGAATATATATCCACTTGGAATTCATTTTATGGTAACAGCTTCTGGCCGGGTGGAGATTCGAACCCCCACCTGTGGGCTGGAAACCATGCCAGCACGACTCTCTACCGACTGAGCTATCAAGAGAGATAAAAGTTTATGACAAGACCCGTTTCGTGGGTTATATTTACATTGATTAAAATCACGTGTGCTTGTGATATATGTTTATTTAAAATACCACGTGTAGAACACTCACGATTCAGCGATTCATGGTGATGGGTTTATTTCAAAGTCTATGAACAGATTCCTGAATTCGACAGGAATATGTACAGGGTCTTGTCATAAACTTTTATCTCTCTTGATAGCTCAGTCGGTAGAGAGTCGTGCTGGCATGGTTTCCAGCCCACAGGTGGAGGTTTGAATCTCCACCCGGCCAGAAGCTGTTACCATAAAATGAATTCCAAGTGGATATATATTCCCAAGATAGAATTCGGTATTAAATGCCTTTCGTGGGCGATATTTACACACACACATATATATATATATATATATCTATCTACCTATCTATCTATCTATCTATCTATCTATATATATATATATATATATATATATTGTATGGACACGAGTCGTGAAATAACAATGAAATAATATCCAACAATTTGATAGATTACCGAAAACCGATGCACGAACACAAGCACACAGATATATATATATATATATATATATATACTGTATGGACATGAGTCGCGGAATAACAATGAAACAATATCCAACAGATTTTGTAGATTTGTGAATAAAGCCCTCAGAAGAAAGTTGGGAGTTAAATGGCAGGACAGGATTAGAAATGAAACTATAAGAGATATTACTCGAGTGCCATTTGTGGATGAGATCATGGCACCGGGTAGAAAAAGATGGTTTGGACATGCTTAGCTAATAATAATATTAATAATAATAATAATAATAATAAAATTAATTAAATGGATTTATTGATCATTTTATTATTATTATTACTATTATTATTATTATTATTATTATTAATATAATAATAATAATAATAATAATAATAATAATAATAATAATAATAATAATAATAATAATAATAATAATAATAATATATGATCAAATTTAATGTAAAGAGAGGGTGTTAATCTACGTACATGCAACAACGATTCTTACTGAGAGAGAGAGAGAGAGAGAGAGAGAGAGAGAGAGAGAGAGAGCAGTCATAACAGGTTGTTCCCCATGTCCTACCAACTTCGGACGTGCAAACTAACGGTCTAGGGGAATGGAACCAGAACGAGGGAGGGGAGGGAGGGAGGGAAGAGGGAAAAGTCAGGTGGGTTTTCGACTGAGATGAGGGAAATTAGAGGGAAATTAGAGGGGAACTAATGGGCTGTGAGTGGTGTGTGAGGGGGGAAGGGGGGGGGATCTCCCTAGGAGATTCTGCTTGTTTTAAGTGGAGTGAATGCACATCAGATCAAAAGGGGAAGTGACTTTGAGTGAAGGAGAAAAGTTTGAGTGAAAAAAAGATATAATGATGAATGGCAGACGTTTTCGGAGAGAGAGAGAGAGAGAGAGAGAGAGAGAGAGAGAGAGAGAGAGAGAGAGTTCAAATCAGTAAGTCTAATGAAATGGGAAAAAGAGATAATTTGAGGGAAATATATAAATACAGCACTGTTTTTCCAACTGGGGTTATAGCGTAGCTATGAGCAGCAATAATAATAATAATAATATTATTATTAATAATAATAATAATAATAATAATAATAATAATAATAATAATAATAATAAAATGAATTAAAGAGATATGATCAAAATGTGTTAATATACGTACATGTAACAATGATTTTTACTGAGAGAGAGAGAGAGAGAGAGAGAGAGAGAGAGAGAGAGAGAGTTCAAATCAGTAAGTTTACAAAAGAGGTAAAGATCAATGGATCAAAGTATATGAGAGAACTGACTAAAGTGACTAGTGAGAGAGAGAGAGAGAGAGAGAGAGAGAGAGAGAGACAGACAGAGAGAGAGAGTCTTTCGTCTCATCATCGTCATATCATTATTATCAAACGCCAGGCTACAACCCTTGTTGGAAAAGCAAGATGCTATAAACCCAAGGGCTCCTACAGTGAAAACTAGCCCAGTGAGGAAAGGGAATAATTAAACTGCAAGAGAAGTAAAAAAAATATTAAAATAGAATTATCATCTATAATCATCAAAATTTTTATTATACATTAATTGGTCATGTTTTAAAAGAGGAAATACAAATTAATATTATGAATAATTTTCAAAAATGAAGCGATCTACAAAAAAAAAAAAAAAAAAAAAAAAAATCCATGGAGTTATGGAAAAGGAAAAATGCATAAGAATTATCGTCGGAGAAAGATTGATAAAAAAAAATAAGTTTACCTTCAATTATTACAAAAACCTATTAAAAGCCCAATGTTAAAATACCAGTGCACGCAACCCGTCAAATTTTGACAGATAAATACTTAAAATATATAAGCACATACGCACACACGGATTCAACCCTTCCCCCCTTCACCCCTTTCCTAACTACAACGCGGCAGTTGTGGTTTCCAAGTGCACTTCTCCGGGTACACCCTATCACTGGGGTATGAGTACTCCCTCTTCAACCAACCCGAGGGATGGGGAGAGACCGAATATTTATACGTCTGGCAATGCCGGTTAGCGTGATCTGAAAGATATACAGTTTGTATATATATATATATATATATACAATATATATATATATATGTATGTATGTATATAGATTTATATATATATATATATATATATATTTACATATATACAGTATATTGTATATATATAAATTCATATATATATATATATATATATATATGTATATATATATCTAGCCAAACACTTCTTTAATATATAGCAGAGATGCATAAATGTAATAATTAATCAGAATATAACTCATTTCAACACGTATTTTCCCCTAATTCATTTTCATAACAGAAAAACTTCGTCAACATTTTTATCTCAATTTCAAATGCAAATAGTAATTATCAAAAACAAGGCAATTTAGATGTACCTTTATGGAGCTGTCGTGCATGTGGCTTATGCCATTATAAGCTCTTGATGACGGTAGCAATTAAAATTGTGATTGTGTTTAGGTTTTTTTTTATTAAACAATTTGAGTTTAGCTTTTTTTTTTATTAAACAATTTGCGTTTAGCTTTTATTTTTTATTAAACGAGGTATTCTTCAGGAACATTAATATATCGGCTTATTATGTTGTCTTGGGTTAGAGTTCTCTTGCTTGAGGGTACACTCTGGCACACTTGTCTTATTTCTCTTCCGCTTCTTTCGTTAAAATTTCTATAGTTTATATAGGGAATTTTTATTTTAAGGTTACTATTTCCTTTTTCCTTGTTTCCTTTCCTCACTGGGCTATTTACCGTGTTGGAGCCCTTGAGCTTAATAGTATCATGCTTTTGCAACTAGGGTAGTAGCTTCGTAAATAATAATAATAATAATAATAATAATAATAATAATAATAATAATAATAATAATAATAATAATAATAATTGTATCAAGTTTACATACACTAGGTGTAATTGCTCGAAGTTGTATTATTATTATTATTATTATTATTATTATTATTATTATTATTATTATTATTATTATTATTATTATCATTAATACTAGCTAAGCTACAAGCTATAAGCCCAGGAGTACCAACAGGGAAAAATAGCCCAGTGAGGAATGGAAACAAGAAAATAAATAAACTACACGAGAAGTAATGAACAATCAAAATAGAATATTTTAAGAACAGTAACAACAGTAAAATAGCTACCATATATAAACTAAAGAAACTTGAAAAAACGTTATAAAGAAAGAGTTTATCTTATTCAACTTTTCTTTTACATTTATTCTTTTATAAAAATTAACTGAAAATCACATTGCTGTCAGCCTCAGGAGCAACAGATGAAGAGACCTTTTAGAGGTGGCACAGGTAAAAGCCACAGAATATATCGTCTTTAAGAAATGAATTTCATTGATTATGTGACATTTCAATGTGGCAATAGAGGTGGCACTAGATATAAGTTTCTTTACCTCCGCCAACAAAGTTGTGAGGAGGTTATGTTTTCGCTCCTGTTTGTGTGTTTGTTTGTTAACAACTTCCTGGCCACAATTTTACTCATGGAGTAGTAAAACATTCAGGGATTAATTGTTATATTGAAATGTAGAAGTGATTCAAATTTGAAAGTCTTAGGTCAAAGGTCAAGGTCAAGGTCGAGGAAAAGGTCGTTTGTTTGTGAACAACTCCCTGACCACAATTTTACTCATGGAGTAGTAAAACATTCAGGGATTAATTGTTATATTGAAATGTAGAAGTGATTCAAATTTGAAAGTCTTAGGTCAAAGGTCAAGGTCAAGGTCGAGGAAAAGGTCGTTTGTTTGTGAACAACTCCCTGGCCACAATTTTACTCATGGAGTAGTGAAAATTTCAGGGATTAACTGTTATATTGATATGTGGAAGGGATTCAATTTTGAAAGACCTAGGTCAAAGGTAAAGGTCAAGGTCGACCAAAAGGTCGACCGAATTAACCCTAACCTTAACCACAAGTTCGCATATGACTGCCACACAGACTTCAAATGCACCTACGGTCTAAATTAACTCTAGAAAAGGCAAGCTAGTTTCAAGAAATAAGCTGCCGTGGCGGAGGTCTGCACTCAAAATGCTTTTCGAATATACCTCTCGGAATAACCCCTTCTAACCAGGACATGACTACTCCCTCTCCCCCTACACTCTTCAAATAAGCCATACGTTTTAATACCTTAATGTCTGGATTCTCTTACCGACCTCGTGATCAGAGTCTTGAGGCAAAATCACTCAAAGACAATAGCATCTGACTGGCCAGGATTCGAACCCTGGTCCAGGATGCTTGAATGACAGCGACCGTACCACGAAGAACTTCGTGGCTAAATGGTACGGTCACTGTTATACAAGCATCCTGGACCAGGGTCCGAATCTTGGCCGGTCAGATGCTATTGTCTTTGAGTGATTTCGCCTCGCGACTCTGATCCCGAGGTCGATAAGAGAATCCAGAAATCAATGTATTAAAATATGTGGCTTATTTGAGATATACATGTACGTGTATATTCATTCTCATTATATGTTCTGACCACGTACATTTCTTTTTCTTTAATAAGAGGGGAAGATAACAGATGGATATTAAGAATAACAGAATGTGTCCCTAGATATTGCAAACGAAGTAGGGGAAGGAAGAGAAGACGATGGACTGACGAGTTAAGGAAATTTACGGGTTTAGACTGGCATAGAGAGACCATAAACAGAAGCGTGTGGAAGGACTTGTATGAGAACTTTATACTGTTGTGGACTAATTACAACTAATGATATATATATATATATATATATATATGTTATCATCACCATAATCATCATCTCCTACGCCTATTGACGCAAAGGGCATCAGTTAGATTTCGCCAGTAATGTCTATCTTGAGTTTTTAAATCAATACTTCTCCATTCATCATCTACTTCGCGCTTCATAGTCCTCAGCCATGTAGGCTTGGGTCTTCCAACTCTCTCTCTCTCTCTCTCTCTCTCTCTCTCTCTCTCTCTCTCTTTTCCAATAACACACCATACACTGAACCCAGAAATTGGACAATTATCTGCGCATGTGACTGCATACATACTGTACCAAACATACATGTATGTTCCATTTATGTGCAACACATACACATACATTCACAGAAAACTCCAAGTACCAATCAATACGAGAGAAAGGTCTGTTAACACACTGGCTCTTCTGATGGCCGGTAAATATTGTATCTCCTCTCCTTGCCAAGTTTTCCATGTCATCAATTCTGTTGACTTTGCCAACAGATTAATAGAGACGCCTCTTACGCCCCCAATTTTATGAGGCTGTCTCTGTGTTGATATACTTTCTCTCTCTCTCTCTCTCTCTCTCTCTCTCTCTCTCTCTATTCCCAATAAGTTTGTAAGTTCAGTCTCAATCGTTCATATCAAATAACTCTCTCTCTCTCTCTCTCTCTCTCTCTCTATTCCCAATAAGTTTGTAAGTTCAGTCTCAATCCTTCATATCAAATAACTCTCTCTCTCTCTCTCTCTCTCTCTCTCTCTCTCTCTCTTCCCAATAAGTTTGTAAGTTCAGTTTCAATCCTTCATATCAAAGAACTCACTCTCTCTCTCCCTTCATATGAAATAACTCTCTCTCTCTCTCTCTCTCTCTCTCTCTCTCTCTATCTCTCTCTCTCTCTCTCTCTCTCTCTCTCTCTCTCTCTACACGTCAGAGATTGGTCATCACTTCTGAGTCTGGGGTTTTTACTGGATTGGGTAGTAAGACATTTGGGAGGTGAAGCGATGGTGTAGAAAGGATAAAGAACAATCTAATGAAGAAGAAAGGTGTAGGAAGGACGAAGACGAAACTACCGAAGAAGGAGTAAGGTGTAGAAAGAAGAAAAAGCTACTGAAGGAGGAAAGTGTAGAAAGGAAGCAGAACAGACTACTGGAGAAGGAAAAAGGTGTAGAAAGAAGAAAAAGCTATTGGAAGAGGAAAGTGGTAGAAAGGAAGAA
>NC_090725.1:331396609-331399166 GCF_036898095.1 Palaemon carinicauda | reverse complement strand
ATAGGCTCTCTCTCTCTCCTCTCTCTCTCTCTCTCTCTCTCTCTCTCTCTCTCTCTCTCTCTCTCTCTCTCTCTCTCTCTCTCTCTCTCTCACAATGGATACTTCCAATATTGTACAGGGCGCAACAAAACTTGTTCCTATGTTGGAAAATTCTTCACAATAATTAAGTCAAAAAAAATTATGGATAGGCTCTCTCTCTCTCTCTCTCTCTCTCTCTCTCTCTCCTCTCTCTCTCTCTCTCTCTCTCTCTCTCTCACAATGGATACTTCCAATTCCGTAAACGGCACAACAAATTTGTTTCTAGGATATAATATTGCTCGAGTGTACCCTCAAGCAAGAGAACTCTAATCCTATGATAAAAAGGTAAAAAGTCTTAAATTTTACTAAAATTCCAAAACACGACTTCCTTGGGATGTTAGAAAAATAGCGGTTTGGTGAAGAATAAATAAAAAGAAAAAAGCTAAAGACTTTCCTTAAAAAAAAAATTCTTTAGTGTAAAATACAATTTTCAATCAGTTTTATAATGTCCTGTTAAACCTTTTATTGATGAGTCAGATGTATGCTATTGGGTGCGTGTCATAGGGCATTTTAATAAGCCGAATTTTTATAGTTTTTTTATTTTAATTGTAAATCATGAGTGTATTTTCAATAGACAGTTATTTCCTTTATATATTAAGGATATACGTGTCTGTATATATATATATATATATATATATATATATATAATATGTATACATAAATAGGTATATATATATTTATATATATATAGGTATATATATGTATATATATATATATATATATATATATATATATATATATATATATAATGTGTGTGTGTGTATGTGTATATAAAGGGTTACTGCACTGTAATTGTTCAGTAGCAACCCCTTGGTAAGGGTAGAAGGGACTCTTTAGCTATGGTAAGCAGCTCTTCTAGGAGAAGGACACTCCGAAATCAAACCATTATTCTTTAGTCTTGGGTAGTGCCATAGCCTCTGTACCATGATCTTCCACTGTCGTGGGTTCGAGTTCTCTTGCTTGAGGGTACACTCGGGCACACTTTTATCTTACTTCTCTTCCTCTTGTTTTGTTAAAGTTTTCATAGTTAATATAAGAAATATTTATCGTAATGTTACTGTTTTTAAATACTTTATTTTTCCTATTTCCTTTCCTCACTGACTATTTTCCCTGTTGGAGCCCACTCGGCTTATAGCATCCTGCTTTTCCATCTAAGGATGTAGCTTAGCAAGTAATAATAATAATAATAAATAAGAATCTTCTGTTTTTTAAATACTTTATTTTTCTTATTTCCTTTCCTCACATGGTATTTTCACTGTTAGAGCCCCTGGGGCTTATAGCATCCTGCTTTTCCATATAGGGATGTAGCTTAGCAAGTAATAATAATAAATAATAAGAATCTTCTTAGGGATTTTGAGCTTACAAATTACCTCCTGATGATTGAAAATCGTTCCTCACTTCCCTATTGAAAATAAAGAGAGAGGGAGAGCCAGATAAGGCTTAAGCTAGACAGAATCAAGGAAGTGTTTGTTGCAATGGTGGTGAAGAGAGGCCTTCCAAATAGATATGTTTGATGATGTGGAAGAAGATGAGATTGTAGAGATCTACACACACACACACACACACACACACACACACACACACACACACACATCTATCTATCTTTCTATTTATCTATCTAAAGGTATGTATATTATTATTATTATTATTATTATTATTATTTTTGTTGGTGTTATTGTTATTGTTGTTGTTGCTGGTGTTGTTTTTGTTGTTGTTATTGTTGTTGTTGTTATTATTATTATTATTATTATTATTATTATTATTATTATTATTATTATTCCTAGCTAACCTATAACACTAGTTGCAAAAGCAGAATGCTATAAGCCCAAGGGTTCCAACAGGGTAAAACAGCCGAGTGAGGATAGGAAACAAGGAAATAAATAAACTACAAGAGAAGTCATAAACAATGAAAAATATATTCTAAGAATAGTAACAATATTAAATTCGATAAATTCGATTTCATTTAGATTTTGTAGACACATCTACTGCAAAAATATTATATAATTCTAGTATAACTTTTCTAAAATTAACTTTACATTAATTTGATTTAATTTAGATTTATTAAAAATAATTATTGAAAAATATTATAGAAAACTTTTATATTTAAAAGAAAAAAATTCTCGTATAACTTTCCTATTTGTGAACGAAGATTTTTCACCTTTTTCTAAAATGAACTTTACATTAATTTGATTTAATTTAGTTTTCAGAAAAAAAAAATTATTCAAAAATATTATAGAGAAATTTTATATTCAAAAGAAAAAAATTCTAGTACAACTTTGCTATTTGTAAACGAATTTTTTTACACTAAAAAAAAAAAAAAAAAAAAAAAAAAAAAAAAAAAAAAAAAAAAAAAAAAAAACTTCTCTTCAACATGAAAATCTGAAATATGTTCAAATCTAGTTATAGGAAAAAAATAAACTTTTCTACAAAACATCAAAATCGGAACCGCTTGATCAGATAAAAATAGTTAATTAGTTTT
>NC_090725.1:331384109-331394109 GCF_036898095.1 Palaemon carinicauda | reverse complement strand
GTGGTTTCCGAGTGCACCTCTCACAGTACACCTTATCACTGGGGTATGAGTACTCCTTCACCCTTTACCCGAGGGATGGGGAGAGACCGAATATTTATACGTCTGGCAATGCCGGTTAGCGTGACCTGAAAGATATGTGTATATATATATATATATATATATATATATATATATATATATATATATAAATTTAAATATATATATATATATATATATATATATATACATTTAAATATAAATTTATATACATATACAAAAATATATATATACATATATATATATATATAAATATATTATATATATATATATATATATATATATATATATATATATATACATATATATATATATATATATAGATACATACATATAAATTTACTTATATATATACACACACACATATTATATATATATATATATATATATATATATATATATATATATATATATACTGTATATATATATGAATATATATATATATATATATATATATATATATATATATAAATTTAAATATATATATATATATACATTTAAATATAAATTTATATACATATATATATATATATATATATATATATATATATATATATATATATATTATATATATATACATATATATATATACATACATATAAATTTACTTATATATACACATATATATATATATATATATATATATATATATATATACTGTATATATATATGAATATATATATATATATATATATATATATATATATATATATATATACACCAAAACACTTCTTTAATATATAGGAGAGATGAATAAATCAAATAAATAATCTAAATCTAACTCATTTCAACACGTATTTCCCCCTAATTCATTTTCATAACAGAAAAACCTCGTCAACATTTTTATCACAATTTCAAATGCAAATATTAATTACCATAAACAAGGCAATTTATATGTACCTTTATGAAGCTATCGTGCATGTGGCTTATGCCATTTAAGCTCTTGATGACGGTAGCAATTAAAATTGTGATTGCGTTTAGCTTTTTGTGTTAAACGAAGTATTTTTCAGAACTTGTAATATATCGGTTTATTATGCTGTCTTGGGTTAGAGTTCTTTTGCTTGAGGGTACATTCGGGCACACTATTCTATCTTATTTCTATTCCTTTTGTCTTGTTAAAGTTTCTATAGTTTATATAGGGAATTTTTAGCTTTTTTTTTTTTATTAAACGAGGTATTTTTCAGGAACAGTAATATATCGGCTTATTATGTTGTCTTGGGTTAGAGTTCTCTTGCTTGAGGATACAATCGGGCATACTAGTCTTATTTCTCTTCCTCTTCTTTCGTTAAAATTTATATAGTTTATATAGGGAATTTTTATTTTAATGTTACTATTTTGTTTTTCCTTGTTTCCTTTCCTCACTGGGCTATTTTCCCTGTTGGAGCCCCTGTGCTTATAGCATTCTGCTTTTCTAACTAGGGTAGTAGCTTCGCAAGTAATAATAATAATAATAATAATAATAATAATAATAATAATAATAATAATGATAATAATAATAATTGTATCAAGGTTACATACACTAGGTAAAATTGCTCGAAGTTGTATTATTATTTTTATTGTTATTATTATTATTAATACTAGCTAAGCTACAACTCTAGTTGGATAAGCAGGATGCTATAAGCCCAGGAGCACCAACAGGGAAAAATAGCCCAGTGAGTTATGGAAACAATAAAATAAATAAACTACACGAGAAGTAATGAACAATCAAAATACAATATTTTAAGAACAGTAACAACAGTAAAATAGCTACGTTATAAAAAAAGGGTTTATCTTATTCAACTTTTCTTTTAAATTTATTCTTTTATAAAAATTTAATTGAAAATCACATTGTTGTCAGCCTTAGTAGCAACAGATAGAAGAGACCTTTTAGAGGTGGCACAGGTAAAAGCCACCGAATATATCGTCTTTAAGAAATGAATTTCATTGATTATGTGACATTTCAATGTGGCAATAGAGGTGGCACTAGATATAAGTTTATTTACCTCCGCCAACTAAGTTGTGAGGAGGTTATGTTTTCGCTCCTGTTTGTGTGTTTGTTTGTTAACAACTTCCTGGCCACAAATTTTACTCATGGAGTAGTGAAACGTTCAGGGATTAAATGTTATACTGAAATGTAGAAGTAATTCAAATTTGAAAGCCTTAGGTCAAAGGTCAAGGTCAAGGTCGAGGAAAAGGTCGTTTGTTTGTGAACGACTTCCAGGCCAATATTTTACTCATGGGGTAGTGAAACTATCAGGGATTAACTGTTATATTGAAATGTAGAAGGGATTCAATTTTGAAAGACCTAGGTCAAAGGTCAAGGTCAAGGTCGACCAAAAGGTCGACCGAATTAACCCTAACCTTAACCGCAAGTTCGCATATGACTGCCACACAGACTTCAAACGCACCTACGGTTTAAATTGATTCTAGAAAAGGCAAGCTGGTTTCAAGAAATAAGCTGCCGTGGCGGAGGTCTGCATTCAAAATGCTTTTCGAATATACCTCTCGGAAAACCCCCCTCTAACCGGGACATGACTACTCCCTCTCCCCCTAACCCTCTTCAAATAAGCCATACATTTTAATATCTTAATGTCGGGATTCTCTCACCGACCTCGGGATCAGAGTCTCGAGGCGAAATCAATCAAAGACAATAGCATCTGACTGGCCAGGATTCGAACCCAAGTCCAGGATGCTTGAATGACAGCGACCTTACCACGAAGAACTTCGTGGCTAAATGGTACGGTCACTGTTATACAAGCATCCTGGACCAGGGTTCGAATCCTGGCCGGTCAGATGCTATTGTCTTTGAGTGATTTCACCTCAAGACTCTAGTCCCGAGGCTTATTTGAAATACACATGTACGTGTATATACATTCTCATTACATGTCCTGACCATTTCCATTTCTTTTTCTTTAATAAGAGGGACATATAACAGATGGACATTAAGAATAACAGAATGTATCCCTAGATATTGCAAACGAAGTAGGGGAAGGAAGAGAAGACGATGGATTGATGAGTTGAGGAAATTCAAGAGTTTAGACTGGCATAGAGAGACCATAAACAGAAGCGTGTGGAAGGACTTGTCTGAGAACTTTATACTGCAGTGGACTAATTAAAGCTAATGAGATATATATATATATATATATATATATATATATATATATATATATATATATATACACACACATATATATATATATATATATATATATATATATATATATATATACATATATATATAATCATTATTTCCTTCTACACCTATTGACGCAAAGGGCATTAGTTAGATTTTGCCAGTAATGTCGATCTTGAGCCTTTAAATCAATACTTCTCCGTTCATCATCTCCTACTTCACGCTTCATAGTCCTCAGCCATGTAGGCTTGGGTCTTCCAACTCGTTTCTTTCTCTCTCTCTCTCTCTCTCTCTCTCTCTCTCTCTCTCTCTCTCTCTCTCTCTATATATATATATATATATATATATATATATTTATACAGTATAAATATATATATATATATATATATATATATATATATATATATATATATATATATATACATATATATATATATATATATATATATATATATATATATATATATATATAAGTGTGTAAGAGAGTACACCATTATGTAGAAGGTTGATAAACTTACTTTTTTCCTTTAACACACCATACACTGAACCCAGAAATATGTCAATTATCTGCGTATGTGACTGCATACATACTGTACCAAACATACATGTATGTTCCATTTATGTGTATGTGCAACACATTCACATACATTCACAGAAAATTCCAAGTACCAATCAATACGAGAGAAAGGTCTGTTAACACACTGGCTCTTCTGATGGCCGGTAAATATTGTATCTCCTCTCCTTGCCAAGTTTTCCATGTCATCAATTGCGTTGACTTTGCCAACAGATTAATAGGGACGCCTCTCAGGCCCCTGATTTTATGAGGCTGTCTCTGTGTTGATATACTCTCTCTCTCTCTCTCTCTCTCTCTCTCTCTCTCTCTCTCTCTCTCTCTCTCTCTCTCTCTCTCTCTCTACACGTCAGAGATTGGATATCACTTCTGAGTCTGGGGTTTTTACTGGATTGGGTAGTAAGACATTTGGGAGGTGAAGCGATGATTTAGAAAGGATAAAGAACAAACTAATGAAGAAGGAGAAAGGTGTAGAAAGAAGAAAAAGCTACCGAAGGACGAAAGTGTAGAAAGGAAGTAGAACAAACTACTGAAGAAGGAGAAAGGTGTAGAAAGAAGAAAAAGCTACTGAAGAAGAAAGGTGTACAAAGGAAGAACAAACCACTGAAGAAGGAGAAAGGTGTAGAAAGAAGAAAAAGCTATTGGAAGAGGAAGGTGTAGAAAGGAAGAAGAACAGACTACTGAAAAAGGAGAAAGGTGTAGAAAACTGAAGAAGAAAGGTGTAGAAAGGAAGAACAAAATACTGAGGAAGGAAAAAGGTGTAGAAAGGAGGAAGAACTAACTACAGAAGGAGATAGGTGTAAAAAGGAGGAAGAACAAACTACAGCAAGAGGAAAGTGTAGAAAGAAAGTAAAACAAACTACTGAAGAAGGAAAAGGGTGTATAAAGGAAGAGGAAGAACAAACTACTGAAGAAGGAGGAGGAAGTTGTAGAAAGGAAGAAGAAATGTGTAGAAAGGAAGCAGAACAAACCACTAAAGAAGAAAGGTGTACAAAGGAAGAGGAAGAACAAACTATTGAAGAAGAAAAAAGGTGTAGAAAGGAGTAAGAAGAAACTACAAAAGGAGAAAAGTGTAGAAAGGAGGAAGAAGAAACTACAAAAGGAGAAAAGTGTAGAAAGGAAGAAGAACAAACTATTGAAAAGGGAGAAAGGTGTAGGAAGAAAGAAGGAGAACACTTCCATTAATGGAAAAAAATAAAGAGACATACCTGATGAAATAAAATAACATCCGAACCAGTTATTGAAGATGAAAAAAAAAAAAAAAAAACGGGAGAACCTATTATCAAAAGTGGATGAGATTTAGAGAGATGATTCAAACACTGTTTGATTTAGACGTTAAACATCAAACTCCAGATTCATCGAAACTTCGAGTTTTTGAATATAGTGAAGAGGCTTCCCGATTACAATTGTTTCCCTAAAAAAGTTATTATGAAAAAACGAAAAATGAGGTTTTAGAGCAGTCACTGTCATGTTTCAATTATCTTTGAACGTATATGCGAGAGGAAAAAAAGGAACGGAAGAGACTTGTTGGAAGAGGATGCATTTGATAAATAGCATTGGAGAGGGCGGATTACGCAACCGACCCCTTAATGTAAGGATACCGGTGGGGAAGAATAATAATAAAAGGAACGAAATAGGCAGAATGTAGGATTTTTAACTATAGTTTTGTATAGTAATATATAATATGGATATCGTGAAATATAACAATATTGCAACGTAATGAAATGGGATATGAAAATCAGACTACAAATGTTTCCCTAAAAATTTATAATGAAAAACGAAAAATGAGGTTTTATAGCAGTCAGCATCATGTTTCAATTATCTTTGACCGTATATAAGAGAAAAAAAGACGAAACTAGAAAAGCACTCTGAGAATGCAGACCTCCGCCAAGGCAGCTTATTTCTCGAAACCAGCTTGCCTTTCCCAGAATCAATTTAGACAGTAGGCGTATTTGAAGTCTGTGTGATCACTATGTGCGAACTTGGAACTGTCAAAATTGAATCCCTTCCACGTCTCAACTTAACAATTAATTCCAGAAAGTTGTTCACAAACAAACAAACAGACAAAGGGGCAAACTGGGGTGAAAGCATAACCTCCCCCCAACTTCGTTGACAGAGGTAATGAGCAGAGAGTAGGATTTTTATCTAAAGTAGCTTATACAAGAAAGAGAAAGGGTTATTAGTTTCTGTAACCTCACCATCTATGTGAGTTAAGGGGGGTTGCGGTTGGGGGAGCCTATATGTCAACTTGATGAGTCATCAGCAGCTACTGCCTGACCCTCCCTGGCCCTAGCTCAGGTGGAGAGGACAGGGGTTCGAGTCCCGCTCAAACTCGTTAGTTCCTTTAGTATATGCAACCTCACCATGCTTGTGAGTTAAGAGGGGGTAGAGGGAGCCTATATGTCTACTTGATGAGTCATCAGCAGCTACTGCCTGACCCTCCCTGGCCCTAGCTCAGGTGGAGAGGACAGGGGTTTGAGTCCCGCTCAAACTCGTTAGTTCCTTTAGTTTCTGTAACCTCACCATCTATGTGAGCTACGGGAGTGGGGTTGGGGTAGCCTATATGTCTACTTGATGAGTCATCAGCAGCTACTGCCTGACCCTCCCTGGTTCTAGCTTTGGAGAGGGGGCTTGGGCGCTGATAATATCTATATGGTCAGTCTCTAGGGCATTGTCCTGCTTGCTAGAGCCATGTCACTGTGCCATGCCTCTGCCATACATGAGCGGCCGTTAAACCTTTAAAATAGCATCAAGGGTCACTAATATCTAAATGAATACATAATATTCACTTGCAACTTTAACATAAAAGCAGGGCAATATTTAGCATTAACATCATCACTGAAGACCTCAAAACATTAACATTTCTATTATTATTATTATTATTATTATTATTACTATTATTATTATTATTATTATTATTATTTGCTAAGCTACAACCCTAGTTGGAAAAGCGGGATGCTATAAACCCAGGGGCTCCAACAGGGAAAATATCTCAGTGAGGAAAGGGAACAAGGAAAAATAAAATATTTTAAGAAGTGCATCAATATCAAAATAAATACCACTTTATAAACTATAAAAACTTCAACAAAACAAGAGGAAGAAAAATAAGATATAAAATAGAACAGTGTGCCCGATTGTACCCTCAACCAAGAGAACTCTAACCCAAGACAGTGGAAGACCATGGTACAGAGGCTATGGCACTACACAAGATTAGAAAACAATGGTTTGATTTTGGAGTGTCCTTCTCCTAGAAGAGATGCTGACCATAGCTAAAGAGTCTCTTCTACCCTTACAAAGAGGAGAGTAGCCACTGAATAATTACAGTGTAGTAAGAAGAATGAAGGAAATATATTTAAAATTTCGTGGATATATGACAATTTTCATGTTAACTACTGGAGAAATCCTCAAAGTTTAATATAACAATTCTCCGATAGTGTGCAGTAAATTAACATTCATAAAATAGCATTAATTGAAAATAAATCTATCTATTAAAAATTTCATGCATATAAAAAAATTTTCATATCTACTTAATCGGAAAGATCGAAGTTTAATATAACAATTCTCCGATAATATGTAGTAAATTAACATTCATACAAAAGCATTAAATTAAAAAAAATCTATTTATAAAAAAATTCGTTGATATATGACAACTTTCATTTTATCTATTCAATCCGAAAGCTCAAAGTTTAACTAATATAATAAATCTTTGAAGACAATAAAAAATGATAGTTTCCATGTTATCTACTCAATAGAAAACCTCAAAGTTTAACTAATATAACAATTCTTCAGATAATAAAAAATTATAATTTTCATGTTATACTGTTTACTCAATAGAAAAGCTTAAAGTTTAACTAATACAACAATATCTTCAAAGATAATAAAAAGTGTAATTTCCTAACATTCAAGTGCAGTCGGCTCGACCGACGTATTACGAGAAAAAAAAAAAAAAAAAAAAAAAAAACAGACGAGTGTTACAAGTCTTAAGAAACTCTAATTAGAAAATGATTAAGGATCTACTGAGTGTGACGCTTATTTCCTTTAACCAAAATGTTTTATAGGAAACTATTTATTAAATTTCTTCTATACAATAAAGAGCAAGTGTTTGGATATATATGTATATATATATATGTATATATATATACATATATATAAATATATATATATATATATATATATATATATATATATAATTCATATATACTGTATATATATATATATATATATATATATATATATATATGTATATACTTTATATATATATATATATATAATTTATATATATATATATATATATATATATATATATATATATATATATATATATATCTATATATATATCCATTTGAGTGTATATATATATAAAGTATATATATATATATATATATATATATATATATATATATATATATACACTGCCTGATACACACTCTCCAAGGCCTTATACCAACGGCATCCTCTTCCACCAAACCTCTTCTCTCCATATCATCCTTCACCTTATCTCGCCATCTAATTCCCAGCCTCCCTCTTGATCTTTTCCCCCAAACAGGTTCCTCCCAAGCCCTCCTCACTCCCTCCCCACAATCCATTCTCATCATATGACCGCACCATCTCAGTTGTGATACTCTTATCATCTCTGTAATCTTTACTATACCTGCCATTCTTCTTATTCATAATTTTACAATCTATCAAGCAGTGATATTCCCACTATCCACTTCAGCATTCGCATCTTATTCATTTAATTATCAAGATTAGTGATTTCTTTTAATGGATGAACAAAATCATTAATCTTCATAATTAGTGAATAAATAGAAATTAGTTGCTCCAAAGACCTATATATATATATATATATATATATATATATATATATATGTAGGATATATATATATAATATATATATATGCATATATACATATATATATATATATATATATATATAATGTCTATTACATGACTTTCCAATTCTTCAAGCAGTGATATTCCCATAATACATCTCAGCATTCTCCTCTCTGTTCTCTCTGAAGCTTTGCCTAATTAATTGCTGAAATAAAACTTTGAATTCAATTTTTGTAAAACCACTGTGCGAGCGAGCCATTATGTGATGACTGAGAGGCGAGGTGAACGCAACTAAATCTTATTAAACAATAATTTTTATGTTGACCAGGCTGACATGAGTCTTTTTATTGTTTATATATGACATATCTAATTTTGACATTGTTAATAGTTTGTATAGGACATATCTGTTTTAACGTTGTTACTGTTCTTAGAATGATTTATTGTTAATTTATTCTCATCATTTATTTAGTTCCTTATTACCTTTTCTCACTGGGCTATTTTTCCCTATTGGAGCCCTTGGGGTTATAGCATCTTGCTTTTACAACTAGGGTTGTAGCTTGGCTGGTAATAATAATAATAATAATAATAATAATAATAATAATAATAATAATACAAGGACTTGCGAGCAAGAAAGTCACAAAAATGCAAACATAATAAAACATGAGTTAGCAATATTCGCAGGTTGGTCTTTTAACAGTGCTGGGAAGAGCGATTGATGAGATAAAAAAAAAAGCAAAACCGTTACAGTGCACGAGCGCGTACGAAACACGTGCAGTCCATCACAAATGATAAAGGAGTGCATTAACTCTTACTTTCTAAAACGCTAAAGTGACTCCAAGATATGGTGGCATTTCTGCATTAACTCTTACTTTCTAAAACCCTCAAGTGACTCCAAGATATGGTGGCATTTCTGCATTAACCCTTACTTTCTAAAACCCTCAAGAGACTCCAAGATATGGTGGCATTTCTGCATTGTGACTCCAAGATATGGTGGCCTTTCTGCATTAACTCTTACTTTCTAAAACCCTCAAGAGACTCCAAGATATGGTGGCATTTCTGCATTGTGACTCCAAGATATGGTGGCCTTTCTGCATTAACTCTTACTTTCTAAAACCCTCAAGAGACTCCAAGATATGGTGGCATTTCTGCATTGTGACTCCAAGATATGGTGGCCTTTCTGCATTAACTCTTACTTTCTAAAACCCTCAAGAGACTCCAAGATATGGTGGCATTTCTGCATTGTGACTCCAAGATATGGTGGCCTTTCTGCATTAACTCTTACTTTCTAAAACCCTCAAGAGACTCCAAGATATGGTGGCATTTCTGCATTGTGACTCCAAGATATGGTGGCATTTCTGCATTAACTCTTACTTTCTAAAACCCTCAAGAGACTCCAAGATATGGTGGCATTTCTGCATTAACTCTTACTTTCTAAAACGCTAAAGTGA
>NC_090725.1:331356609-331381609 GCF_036898095.1 Palaemon carinicauda | reverse complement strand
TCAGGTCGATGACTCAGTACTACTTCTAAAGTTCAAACTTGCAGCAAATGTTTTTATGTTGAACAGGCTGACATAAGTCTCTTTTTATAGTTTATATGAAAGATTTGTTTTAATGTTGTTACTTCTTGAAATATTTTATTTAATTGTTCATTACTTCCTATATAGTTTATTTATTTCCTTAATTCCCTTCCTCGCTGGGCTATTTTTACTTGTTAGAGCCCTCGAGCTTATAGCATCCTGTTTTTCCAACTATGGTTGTAGCTTAGCTAATAATAATAATAATAATAATAATAATAATAATAATAATAACAATAATAATATCGATGTAATGTTAGTGTACTGTCCCCTGATTTCTGTGGATCAGCATACGTCTTCGGAGTGTCGTGTTAGTGCGTCCTATGAAGTCTTTTCTACGAGATTTACTAATCTCCAGCCATGAAAAATTAAACAGAACGTTTGTACATGCTTCCTTTGGACCTCCGGGGGCTGCTATTAAGGTTCGGCTTGCTATATTTCTATGTAATACTCTCTGGTAAGGGGTTTTCGGGGTAAAACTTTAATTGATGATTCCTAGCAAGGAGTAGCTTTCGTCTTTATAAGCTGATCCAAAGTTAAAATGGTAGATGATAAGTTTTTTCATTAGTTCCCTTTATTGTTGGGTGTTGAATTTCATAAAATTTCTTTTTCTATCCTTTTTCATCATGGTGTCTGGATTTCCATTATTGGCTAGCTGTTGTCCAGTTCAGTTCAGTTAGCCGTGTACGTTTTTCCAATATGTACTGTGAGAATAGCCATTTGACGTAAGCACTTACAGCTGACCTTTCGTATGCTTTGGAACATTCACCTCTTGCCAATATTCCAACGTTCGTCATGTAGTTATTTTCGTTGTGTTCCTGTCTCTGTTATTAGATTTGTTTTATTCATTTATGCTGTTATTAGAGAACTGTGTATCGAAAGACAAAAAAGATCGTGTGCCTTTATTCACAGATTCGTCAAACAAAACAACAATATTTGATTGGATATATCAATTTGTTTATCATTTCAAAATCGTATTTTGTTTAACTGGAAGGTATGTATTCTACGAGGCAGCCAACAGTTCCAAATTGCCCAAACCAATTTTTAATTCAATGCTCTGGCGACATCTCTTATGTAACCCCTGTACAATTTGCTCCGTCGCAATCCTCAGTAGAAATCCTTGTAGAATTTGCTCCGTCGCTATCCTAAGGGGAAATCCTTGTCCAACTTGCTCCATAACTATCCTCAGTAGAAATCCTTGTAGAATTTGCTCCGTTGCTATCCTCAGTGGAAATCTTTATCTAATTTGCTCCGTCGCTATCCTCAGTAGAAAACCTTCTCCAGTTTGCTCCGTCGCTATCCTCAGTAGAAATCCTTGTCCAATTTGCTCTGTCGCTATCCTCAGCAGAGATCCTTATCCAATTTGCTCCATCGCTATCCTCAGTAGAAATCCTTATCTAATTTGCTCCGTTGCTATCCTCAGTAGGAATCCTTGTCCAGTTTGCTCCGTCGCTATCCTCAGTAGAAATCCTTGTCCAATTTGCTGCGTCGCTATCCTCAGTAGAAATCCTTATCCAATTTGCTCCATCACTATCCTCAGTAGAAATCCTTGTACAATTTGCTCTGACGCTATCCTCAGTAAAAATCCTTGTCCAATTTGCTCCGTCGTTATCCTCAGTAGAAATCCTTGTCCAATTTGCTCCGTCGCTATCCTCGGCGGAGATCCTTGTCCAATTTGCTCCGTCGCTTTCCTCGGTAGCAACCCTTGTCCAATTTGCTCCGTCGCTATCCTCGGCGGAGATCCTTGTCCAATTTGCTCCGTCGCTTTCCTCGGTAGCAACCCTTGTCCAATTTGCTCCGTCGCTATCCTCGGCGGAGATCCTTGTCCAATTTGCTCCGTCGCTTTCCTCAGTAGCAACCCTTGTCCAATTTGCTCCGTCGCTATCCTCGGCAGAGATCCTTGTCCAATTTGCTCCGTCGCTTTCCTCAGTAGCAACCCTTGTCCAATTTGCTCTAACGCTATCCTCGGCAGAGATCCTTGTCCAATTTGCTCCGTCGCTATCCTCGGCGGAGATCCTTGTCCAATTTGCTCCGTTGCTATCCTCAGCAGAGATCCTTGTCCAATTTGCTCCGTCGCTATCCTCAGCTATCCTTAGCAGAGATCCTTGTCCAATTTGCTCTGTCGCTTTCCTCAGTAGCAACCCTTGTCCAATTTGCTCCGTCGCTATCCTCAGCAGAGATCCTTGTCCAATTTGCTCCGTCGCTTTCCTCAGTAGCAACCCTTGTCCAATTTGCTCCGTCGCTATCCTCAGCAGAGATCCTTGTCCAATTTGCTCCGTCGCTTTCCTCAGTAGCAACCCTTGTCCAATTTGCTCCGTCGCTATCCTCAGCAGAGATCCTTGTCCAATTTGCTCCGACACTTTCCCCAGTAGCAACCCTTGTCCAATTTGCTCCGTCGCTATCCTCAGCAGAGATCCTTGTCCAATTTGCTCCATCGCTATCCTCAGCAGAGATCCTTGTCCAATTTGCTCCATCGCTTTCCTCAGTAGCAACCCTTCTCCAATTTGCTCCGTCGCTATCCTCAGCTGAGATACTTGTCCAATTTGCTCCGTCGCAATCCTCTGTAGAAATCCTTGCTGAATTTGCTTCGCCGCTATCCTCACTGGAAATCCTTGTCCAATTTGCTCCGTCGCTATCCTCAGGTGAGATCCTTGTCCAATTTGCTCCGTCGCTTCAGTAGCAACTCTTGTCCAATTTGCTCCGTCACTATCCTCAGCAGAGATCTTTGTCCAATTTGATCCGTCGCTTTCCTCAATAGCAACGCTTGTCCAATTTGCTCCATCGCTATCCTCAGCTGAGACCATTCTCCAATTTGCTCCGTCGCAATCCTCTGTAGAAATCCTCGCTGAATTTGCCTTGCCGCTATCCTCACTAGAAATCCTTGTTCAATTTACTCCGTCGCTATCTCCAGTAGAAATCCTTGTACAATTTGCTCCGTCGCTATCCTTAGTAAAAATCCTAGTCAAATTTACTTTGTCACTATCTTCAGTATAATCCTTGTCCAATTTGCTCCGTCGCTATCCTCAGTAGAAATCCTTGTCCAATTTGCTCCGTCGCTATCCTCAGCAGAGATCCTTGTCCAATTTGCTCCGTCGCTTCCCTCAGTATCAACCCTTGTCCAATTTGCTCCGTCGCTATCCTCAGCTGAGATCCTTGTCCAATTTGCTCCGTCGCTATCCTCAGTTGAGATCCTTGTTCAATTTGCTCCGTCGCAATCCTCTGTAGAAATCCTTGCTGAATTTTCTGCGCCGCTATCCTCACTAGAAATCCTTGTCCAATTTGCTCCGTCGCGATCCTCAGTAGAAATCTCAACTCAGGGGTGAGTCGGGGTGAAGACCAAACACCGCTAATTTACGGTAAGTGAAAACTTCAAATGCTCACCTGCCACATGTTATGTGCCCCTTAATGTCTTGCCTTTGTGGTGCCTTGTAATTGTGGGTGATATTTCGGAGGCATATGTCGACTCGAAGGGAGGTTTCGCACGGCCGAAATGCCATCACGCTTGACCCATTATCCCTCCCCTTCGGCCCATTTGTGCCCATTAGGTGATCGTACCAGTGGGGGAGCTTGGGCGACAAGTTCAGCTATTCGAGGGGGGTCATTTCTGCCCTTCTTTCTGGCTTCATATCTCCTGAGGGGGGAGGGTCGGGGGGTTATTCGACGATTCCATTTTGAAAATGAAGTCACCTGAACCCCTCTATTACCCAGATTTCTAAATGCGCTACTAGAAAGAGAGAGAGAGAGAGAGAGAGAGAGAGAGAGAGAGAGAGAGAGAGAGAGAGAGAGAGAAGGGGGGTTCGGACCCCCCCTCTCTCTCTCTCTCTCTCTCTCTGTGGTTAGGGGTTGTGATGACGCCACCAAATTCAAAATGGAATTGGGCAAGTAACACCCTAAACCTCTCTCTCTCTCTCTCTCTCTCTCTCTCTCTCTCTCTCTCTCTCTCTCTCTCCGCGTTTTGAATTGAGGGGAATAGAGGGGGTTGTGATGACGTCACCATTTTAAATATGGATTTGGGCCCGTAACTAAAACCTAAACGAGGATTGATAGGGGACAGTAATTTAGGCGTTTGATGCTACCATCACTATGCGGTACAGGATAGTAAAACATTAATCATCATCATCATCATCATCATCATCTCCTCCTACGCCTATTGACGCAAAGGGCCTCGGTTAGATTTCACCAGTCGTCTCTACCGTGGTCTTTTAATTCAATACCTCTCCATTCATCATCTCCTACTCCGCATTCCATAGTCCTCAGTCATGTAGGGGTTGTTGTGGCCTGATTGGTAACGTCTCTGCCTGGTCTTTGCCAGTCGGGGGTTCGAGTCCCGCTCAGAATCGTTAGTGCCATTGGTGTCTGCAACCTTACCATCCTTGTGAGCTAAGGTTGGGGGTTTGGGGGAGCCTATAGGTCTATCTGCTGAGTCATCAGCAGCCACTGCCTGGCCCTCCCTGGTCCTAGCTTGGGTGGAGAGGAGGCTTCGGCGCTGATCATATAATATAGGGTCAGTCTCTAGGGCATTGTCCTGATTGCTAGGGCAATGTCACTGTCCCTTGCCTCTGCCATTCATGAGCGACCTTTAAACCTTTTAACCTGGGTCTTGCAACTCTTCTCGTGCCTCCCAGCTGAACGTTTGGTGAACTAATCTCTCTAGGGAGGGTGCGGAGAGAATATCAATATTTCATCTGAACTCTACAAATAAATGTTTCTAATAAACTTATAGTAAATGTTATGTTGAATAGCCTGACTTGTCTCTTTTTATAGTTTATATATGAAAGATCTGTTTTAATGTTGTTGCTGTTCTTAAAAGATTTCAATTGTTCATTGCTTCTCATGTAATTTATTTATTTCCTTATTTACTTTCCTCATTGTGCTATTTTTCCCTGTTCGAGTCCTTGGATTTATAGCATCCTGCCTTTCCAAATAGGGTTGCAACAATGCTAATAATAATAATAATAATAATAATAATAATAATAATAATAATAATACAAAACTATTGTCCTACATAAGATATTTAAAGGTTTAAAGGTCACTCATGAATGAAAGAGGCAAGGGACAGTGACAATACCCTAGAAATGGATCATAAATACATATCATTAGTGACCAAGGTCCCTCTCTCCCCAAGCTAGGACCAGGGAGAGCCAGACAATGGGTGCTGATGACTCAGCAAGTAGACCTATAGGCTTCCCAAGCCTTCCATCCTAGTCTCTGTAACCTCGCCATCCTTGCGAGCTAAGGATGGGGCCTTTGGGGCAGTCTATAGGTCTACCTGCTGAGTCATCAGCAGCCATTACCTGCCCCTCCCTGGTCCTAGCTTGGGCGGAGAGGGGGTTTGGGCGATGGTCATAAGTACATATGATGAGTCTCTAATGCATAATAAGTGCGTTGTCATTGGTCCTTGCCTCTGCCATTCAAGATTGCATTTAAAACAAGCGAACATAAAAACGTAAAATATGGCGACTTCTGGCAACTCTCCGCAGAGCCAGGAACTTCAAAAGTTTTACGTAATGAAAGAAGAGGGAAAGTCTCGCCCTGAAGAATTTTAATGTAACAAAGTTTAAGAATAGGCAAAGTGCTTCTCCGCTGTAGGAGATGCATACTTCTGCTATTCCTGTTCTTCAGATGTTCTTTTTTAAATGGGATGCACGCAAGAAAGGAATTCCTCCCTAAGAGAGAGGAGAGAGAGAGAGAGAGAGAGAGAGAGAGAGAGAGAGAGAGAGAGAGAGAGAATTACCAGGATTTTAGATGTCTCAAAGACTTTTTAGTCCATCCGCGGAGACTCCATTTGCTCTTGGATAAAGCGATTTAGTTTAAACATTTTTAGAGCCTTAACAATCTTGTCTAACTTATTCTTGGATTCGTTTACCGTTTTACTGTTCACTACATGCGCTGGAGAGAGAGAGAGAGAGAGAGAGAGAGAGAGAGAGAGAGAGAGAGAGAGAGAGAGAGAGAGAGAGAGAGTTACAAGGATTCTGGATGTCTCAAAGACTTTTTAGGCCACCCGCAAAGACACCATTTGTTCTTAGATAAAGCGAAGTAGTTTAAACATTTAGAGAGCTTTTATTATCTTGTCTAGAGAGAGAGAGAGAGAGAGAGAGAGAGAGAGAGAGAGAGAGAGAGAGAGAGAGAGAGAGAGAGAGAGAGAATTACAAGGGTTTTAGATGTCTCAAAGACTTTTTAATCCACCCGCAAATACACCATTTGTTCTTAGATAAAGCGAAGTAATTTAAACATTTAGAAAGCTTTTACGATCTCGTTTAGAGAGAGAGAGAGAGAGAGAGAGAGAGAGAGAGAGAGAGAGAGAGAGAGAGAGAGTTACAAGGATTCTGGATGTCTCAAAGACTTTTTAGTCCACCCGCAAAGACACCATTTGTTATTAGATAAAGCGAAGTAATTTAAACATTTAGAAAGTTTTTATGATCTCGTTCAGAGAGAGAGAGAGAGAGAGAGAGAGAGAGAGAGAGAGAGAGAGAGAGAGAGAGAGTTACAAGGATTCTGGATGTCTCAAAGACTTTTTAGTCCACCCGCAAAGACACCATTTGTTATTAGATAGAGAAACAGTTTAAACAGAAGGCTATTATAATCTTGTCTAAAGAGAGAGAGAGAGAGAGAGAGAGAGAGAGAGAAAGAGAGTTACAAGGATTCTGGATGTCTCAAAGACTTTTTAGTCCACCCGCAAAGACACCATTTGTTATTAGATAAAGCGAAGTAATTTAAACATTTAGAAAGTTTTTATGATCTCGTTCAGAGAGAGAGAGAGAGAGAGAGAGAGAGAGAGAGAGAGAGAGAGAGAGAGAGAGAGAGAGAGTTACAAGGATTCTAAATGTCTCAAAAACTTTTTAGTCCACCCGCAAAGACACCATTTGTTATTAGATAAAGAGAAACAGTTTAAAGAGAAGGCTATTATAATCTTGTCTAGAGAGAGAGAGAGAGAGAGAGAGAGAGAGAGAGAGAGAGAGAGAGATTACAAGGATTTTGGATGTCTCAAAGACTTTTCAATCAATCCGCGGAGACTCCATTTGCTCTTAATTTAAACCTTTAGAGACTTTACGATCTTGTCTAGAGAGAGAGAGAGAGAGAGAGAGAGAGAGAGAGAGAGAGAGAGAGAGAGAGAGAGAGGAAAAAAAATCACATCTGAATGAACTTATAGAAGCACACATTGCTTCCGCATAACGTGAAACCCAATTCTACACAACAGAAGAACAGGGAGGAAAAAATGTTTAAAGTAACGTTTATCCTACAGGAACAAAAGGCGTATTGCTGGAGACGAACCTATTTAGGATCAGGATTTAAAGGCGATGGTTCAACGGCTCTTGTTGTGTTTAGTCATTGCGTATTTTGACGCTCTTTTTCACGGTTCCTGAAACCTTGTCTGGTTTATGATTCTTTTTTTTTCTTTTTTTTTTGTGGTGGCCTTTGTGGTAGCGTCCCTGACTGGTGAACGCCAGACTGGGGTTCGAGTCCCGCTCAGACTCGTTAGTTCCTTTGGTCGCTGCAACCTCACCATCCTTGTGAGCTAATGATGGGGGTTTGGGAGAGCCTACATGTCTATCTGCTGAGTCATCAGCAGCCATTGTCTGGCCCTCCTGGGTCCTAGCTTGGATGGCACCGTTGGGCGCTGAGCATATGTTTATATGGTCTGTCGCTAGGGCATTGTCCTGCTTGATAGGGCAATGTCACTGTCCCTTGCCTCTGTCATCCATGAGCGGCCTTTAATCCTTTAAACCTGGATTATTTGAAGCGTCTGAGACTTGGATTATTATTATTACTTTCGCCAACGAAGAAGGAAGGAGTTTATGTTTTCTCCATTGTTTGTCTGTTTATTTGTGTTTGTGAACAACTTCCTGGCCACAATTTTCCTCATAGAAGAGTGAATCTTTCAGTAATTAAAAGCTATGTTGAGATATGGAAGTGATTCAATTTTGAAAGTCCTAGGTTAAAGGTCAAGGCCAAGGTCGAGCAAAAATCCATTTGTGTGACCAACTTCATGGCCACAATTTTACTCAGAGCAGTGAAACTTTCAGGGATTAATTGTTATGTTGAGACATGGAAGTGATTCAATTTTGAAAGTCCAAGGTCAAAGGTCAAGGTCAAGGTAAATGTCAAGCAAAAGATCGAGAAATAAGCTGCCGCAGCGGAGGTCTGCGCCCTACTGAGTGGCCCTCTAGCTATTATTATTATTATTATTATTATTATTATTATTATTACAAGCTAAGCTACAATCCTAATTGGAAAAGCAAGATACAACAAGCCCAGAGGTCTCAACAGTGAAAATAGCCCAGTGAGGAAAGGAAACGAGGAAAAATAAAATATTTCAAGAAGAGTAAGAACATTAAAATAAATATGTCATATATAAACAATGAAAACTTCACTTTCCTCTTGGTAAGGGTAGAAGAGACTCTTTAGCTATGGTAAGTAGCTCTTCTAGGAGAAGGACACTCCAAAATCAAACCATTGTTCTCAAGTCTTGGGTAGTGCCATAGCCTCTGTACCATGGTCTTTCACTGTCTTGGGTTAGAGTTCTCTTGCTTAAGGGTACACTCGAGCACACTGTTCTATCTTATTTCTCTTCCTCTTGCTTTGTTAAAGTTTATATAGTTTATATAGGAGATATTTTAATGTTACTCTTCTTAAAATATTCTATTTTCCTTTTTTTCCTTTCCTCACTGGGCTATTTTCCCTGTTGTATCCTCTGGGCTTATAGCATCCTGCTTTTCCAACTAGGGTTATAGGTTAGCTAATAATAATAATAATAATAATAATAATAATAATAATAATAAGAGTGTAATAATAATAATAATAATAATAAGATTGTAATAATAATAATAATAATAATAATAATAATAATAATAATAATAATAATAATAATAATAATAATAGTGTGCATGAGTGTACCCTCAAGCAAAAGATCTTTAATTTTCTATTGTATCATATTATTTCTTCCCTACAGCTTTTTTTTCGGGGATTGGCACAGTGCCTAGAGCTTTCCTTTCATCTTGTATGGGTTAAAGGTCTCTAATCTTCCGTTTTCTTGTCCACTATGAAAGGAAATAAGATTTATCGTTATTTCTCCTTCCCCTATTCATTTGTCTTTCTTATTTTCCTTTTTTTTAGGGGCGAGTAGATTGAATTTTCATTTAACTATTTTTAATTTCTTAGTTTTTTTTAGCATCTTTTATGTTAATTTCATCCAGTTCTCCTTTTCCTATTATTATTACTATAATTTATATTATTATTATTATTATTGTTGTTGTTGTTATTGTTGTTAATATTATTATCATTATTATTATTATTATTATTATTATTATTATTATTATTATTAATAATAATATAACTGCTAAGACCCTATTTGGAAAAAGCAGAATGATATAAGCCCATAGGCCCCAACAGGGAAAATAGCCCAGTGAGGAAAGGAAATAAATAAACTACAAGAAAAGTAATTAACAATAGAAAAAATTCTTTTAAGAACAGTAACACCATTAAAATAAACATTTCATATATAAACAATAGAAACTTCAAAATAACAAGAGGGAGAGAAATAGAATAGAAAAGTGTGTCTGAGAGTACCCTCAAGCAAGAGAACTCTAACCAAGACAATGGAAGACCATGGTATAGAGGCTATGGCACTATCCAAGAAAAGTAATTAACAATTAAAATAAAATATTCTATGCACAGTAACATCATTAAAATAAATATTTCCTATATAAACTATAAAAACTCCAAAACAACCAAGAGGAAGAGAAATAAGATAGAATAGTGTGTCTGAGAGTACCCTCAAGCAAGATAACTCTAACCTAAGACAATGGAAGACCATGGTTTAGAAGCTATGGCACTATCCAAAAAAGTAATTAACAATTAGAATAAAATATTTCAAGAACAGTAACAACATTACAATAAATATTTCATATATAGACTATAAAAGCTTTAAAAAAAACAAGAGGAAGAGAAATAAGATAGAATAGTGTGTCCGAGTGTAACCTCCAGCAAGAGAACTCTAACCCAAGATAGTGGAAGACCAATGGTATAGAGGCTATGGCACTATCCAAGAAAAGTAATTAACAATTAAAATAAAATATTCTAAGAACAGTAAAATCATTAAAATAAATATTTCATATATAAACTATAAAAGCTTTAAAAAAAACAAGAGGAAGAGAAATAAAATAGAAATAGTGTGTCTGAGTGTAACTTCCAGCAAGAGAACTCTAACTCAAGACAGTGGAAGACCATGGTATAGAGGCTATGGCACTTTTCAAGAAAAGTAATTAACAATTAAAATAAAATATTCTAAGAACAGTAACATCATTACAATAAATATTTCATATATAAACTATAAAAGCTTTGAAAAAAACAAGAGGAAGAGAAATGAAATAGAAATGGTGTGCCAGAGTGTACCTTCCAGCAAGAGAACTCTAACTCAAGACAATGGAAGACCATGGTTTAGAGGCTATGGCACAATCCAAAAAATGTAATTAATAATTAGAATAAAATATTTAAAGAACAGTAACAACAGTACAATAAATATTTCATATATAAACAATAAAAACTCCAAAACAACCAAGAGGAAGAGAAATAAAACAGAAATAGTGTGCCAGAGTGTACCCTCCAGCAAGAAATCTAAAAGGAAAGGAAGAAAAAACCCCTTCTTTTTCTGGCCAAGAAGAAAATCAACGTTAATGGAATCTGACAGCAAGTGACACATTGCGTTACAATCGTCCTCGCTCTGCTATAATTAATTCTAACCTTCAGGGTACGGTTGGATACATGAATTTCTGGTACACCTCTTTTCCCAGCTAACCACCTCCGCTATCTCTTACTATATTATCTGTTTGCTTACTCGTCGCACAGTTAGGGTGTGACAAAGTACAGCTCTTAGGATCAATGTTTTAAAAATTTAAAGGCAGCTCATGAATGACAGAGGCAAGGGACAGTGACATTGCCCTAGCTAGAAGGAGAATGCCCTTGAGACTGACCATATATACATATGATCAGTGCCCAAGCTACCTCTCCACTCAAGCTAGGACCAAGGTGCTGATGCTCAGCAGGTAGAACTATAGGCTTCCCAAATCACCCCAACCTTAGCTCACAAGGATGGCGTGGTTGCAGCAACCAAAGGAAGAACGAGTTTGAGGGGGACTCGAAACACAGTCTGGAGGTAAACAGGCAAGGACCTTACCATCAGGTCACGTGGTTTCCATGAATTCCTGTGACCAACTGTACGTACAGTCAATTGTCTGTAGAGATGTACTATTATTATTATTATTATTATTATTATTACTAGCTAAGCTACAACCCTAGTTGGAAAAAGCAAGATGCTATTAGCCCAAGGGCTCCAAGGGTCGTTGCGGCCTGATTGGTAACGACTCTGCCTGGAGATCACCAGACGGGGGTTCGAGTCCCACTCAGACTCGTTGGTGCTATTAGTGTCTGCAACCTTACCATCCTTGTGAGTTAAGGTTGGGGGGTTTGGGGGAGCCTATAGGTCTATCCGCTGAGTCATCAGCAGCCACTGCCTGGCCCTCCCTAGTCCTAGCTTGGGTGTAGAGGAGGCTTGGGCGCTGATCATATACTATATGGTCAGTCTCTAGGGCATTGTCCTGCTTGCTATGGCGATGTCACTGTCCCTTGCCTCTGCCATTCATGAGCGACCTTTAAACCTTTAAACAGGGAAATATAGCTCAATGTGGAAAGGAAATAAGGATATAAATAAACAAATAAACAAACAAACAAATAAATAAATAAGCGTTCAAAATTAAAGTTGGCTTCCATTGTGCAATAACAATAACATCTGTTTCCCCGAACGTTTCAAATGAGAAAAGTTATGTCTTCAGGGACAATGAAAAGTTTTGGACTTGGTTATTGTTATCGATATATTAATGCGATAGCGTGTGTTATTTATTGTGTGTCACGCTTTAAAGAAAACTGAAATAATTTCATGGTATACTCTTACAAATTCCTGCTTTAAAGAAAACAGAAGTAATTTCATGGTATACTCTTACAAATTCACATTAGACTTTGATTACTTAACCAAAGCATATCTTATATGATTGAGTTCTATCAATATCTATAACCTAGATAATAAAATTAATCTCGGGACATTTTATTCAAACATGTATAGGTTAGGAAGAAGATAATTAGGATTGAAAATATAATTTCATGTAATTTACATGGGTTCCGCTAGTCATTATTATTACAAGCCAAGCTACAACCTTAGTTGGAAAAGCAAGATACTAAAAGCCCAGGGGCTCCAAACAGGGAAAATAGCCCAGTGAGGAAAGGTAACAAGGAAGTACACATGGGCGCTTTAATTCACTAGCTTATTGCAATTCTACAGCTTGATAATAATGAAGGATCAAATTATCATAATAATTTTACACTTAGAGACATATGCACTGAATACGTCTTTGTGTTTTAGAATACAAAGCATCAGTTTTCTTATAACATTTAATTTCCTTCTTGATAATTAATTATACATTTTGCTTATAACATTTAATTTCCTTCTTGATGATTAATCATACTTATTCACCCAGTCATAAAGTTTATTGCCGTTAATTACAGTAATTCATAACTGCATTCGCAATCCTTTTAACTGACAGTAGTTTCCCAATATGTGGTGGCCGATACGGTAACGTCCCTGACTGGTGAACGTCAGACTGGGGTTCGAGTGCCGCTCAAACTCGATTCTTTAGTTGTTGCAACCTCACCATCATCGTGAGTTAAGGAGGGGGGTTTGGGGAGCCTATAGATCTATCTGTTGAGTCATCAGCAGCCATTGCCTGGCCTTCCTTGGTCCTAGGTAGGTTGGAGAAGGGGCTTGGGCCTTGATCATACGTATATATGGTCAGTCTCTAGGGCATTGCCTTACTTAATAGGGTTATTTCACTGTCACATGTCTATAATTATAGTCAGTCTCAAACTCGATAGCTTCTTTGGTCGCTGCGACCTAACCGTCCTTATGAGCTAAGGATGGGGGTTTTGGGAAACCCTATAGATCTATCTGCTGAGTCATCAGCAGCCATTGCCTGGTTTCCTTGGTCCTAGCTTGGAAGGAGAGGGGGCTTGGGTGCTGATCATATGTATATATGGTCAGTCTCTAGGGCAATGCCACTGTCCATTACCTCTGCCATTCATGAGTGGCCTTTTAAACTCTTTGGGGATGCAGAGTGGAATTCTTAGAATCCTCAGAGTAACAAGAAAGGCGAAACTGTATAAGGAAATAAAGAGACAGACGAAACTGTAAAAGGAAACAAAGAGAAACGTCTTCTACTGCAAATGAAGAGAAACTGGAGACATTTTCTCAATAGACTTGATTATCCACCAGGTTTTAACGATTTGTAGAGGATCTGAAGGGGAGTGTTGAAGGGGACTCCTAAGAGCTTGATTTGATTTCTTTCGACTCTCCAAACCATCTGTAACCATACAGACCTACTAGATCTAAAAACCTTTGCAACGATTTGGTTGTTACATATTTGTTAAAAAAAACCTAATTTTAATCAGAAATTCTACGTAAAAATATACTGTTCTCCGTATTTCAGTTAAATACAGGCGACCGTAATTTTACCATACTTTGTAATTATCTTTTACGGGTTGGTGACCGTAATATCACTCCTTTACGTCGATATATCCGTTTTAAAGCGGCAAATGTCTGGCAACATTTAGGCTAGGATTTATACCGTTTTTTTTACGGCATATTTTTAACAGTGTAGAGATGGATACGAGAGTAAACTAAAGTAGAGGATATACTTTTTATTATTATTATTATTATTATTATTATTATTATGCTAAGCTACAACCCTAGTTGGAAAAACAAGATGCTATAAGCCCAAAGGCTCCAACAGGGAAAATAGCCCAGTGAGGAGAGGAAACAAGGAAATAAGAGAAGTAATTAACAATTAAGATAAAATATTTTAAGAAGAGTAACAACACTAAAATAAATATCTCCTATAAAAACCTTAACAAAACAAGCAGAGAAACAAGACAGAATAGCGTGCCCCAGTGTACCCTCAACCAAGAGAACTCCAACCCAAGACAGTGGAAGACCATGGTAAAAAGGCTATGATACTACCCAAGACTAAAGAACAATGGTTGGATTTTGGAGTGTCCAAGAAGATCTGTTTACCATAGCTAGTCTCTTAACCAAGACATTGGAATGCCATGGTACAGAGGCTATGGCACTACCCAAGACTAAAGAACAATGGTTTGATATTGGTGTGTCCTCCTAGAAGAGCTGCTTACCATAGCTAAAGAGTCTCTTAACCAAGACATTTGAATTCCATGGTACAGAGGCTATGACACTACCCAAGACTAGAGAACAATGGTTTGATTTTGGAGTGTCCTCCTAGAAGACCTGCTTACCATAGCTAAAGAGTCTCTTATCTAAGATATTGTAATGCCATGGTACAGAGGCTATGGCACTACCCAAGACTAAAGAACAATGGTTTGATTTTGTAGTGTCCTTCTCCTAGAAGAGCTGCTTACCATAGTTAAAGAGTCTCTTAACCAAGACATTGGAATACCATGGCACAGAGGCTATGGCACTACCCATGACTAAAGAACAATGGTTTGAAATTGTAGTGTCTTCCTAAAGAAGCTGCTTACCATAGATAAAGAGTCTCTTCTACCCTTACCCAGAGGAAAGTAACCACTGAACAATTATATTGCATTAGTTAATCCCTTTTCCCCTATTCCTATTCTCTTGTAACCTTTCGCTAACCCAGAACACGGCTGGTTGATGTAACCTTTTCAAAACCTTTCAACCGACAACCTTCTTTCCTCAGACGTCCTCTAATTGATAATAACTCCCCTACCACTCTTATTATTATCATTATTATTATTATTATTATTATTATTATTATTACTTGTTAAGCTACATCCTTAGTTAGATAACCAGGAAACTATAAGCCCAGGGGCCCGAACACGAAAAATAGCCCAGTGAGGAAAGGAAACAAGGAAAAATAACATTCTAAGAACAGTAACAACATTAAAATAAATATCTCCTATATAAACTATAAAAACTTTAACGAAAAAAAAGGAAGATTATAAGATAGATTAGTGTGCCCGAGTGTACCCTCAAGCAAGAGAACTCTAAACCCAAGACAGAGGAAGACCATGGTACAGTGGATATGGCGCTACCCAAGACTTTTCTCTCTATCATATTCAACAACTCTTTTAAGGAAGTCGCTCTATAAAAACTTTAACAAAACAAAAGGAAGAGAAATAAGATAGAATAGTGTACCCGTGTTTTACCCTCAAGCAAGAGAACTCTAACCCGAGACAGTGGAAGACCATGGTACAGAGGCTATGGCACTACCCAAGACTCTTCTCTCTATCATATTCAACAACTCTTTTAAGGAAGTCGCTCTATAAAAACTTTAACAAAACAAAAGGAAGAGAAATAAGATAGAATAGTGTACCCGTGTTTTACCCTCAAGCAAGAGAACTCTAACCCGAGACAGTGGAAGACCATGGTACAGAGGCTATGGCACTACCCAAGACTCTTCTCTCTATCATACTCAACAACTCTTTAAGGTAGTCTCTCCAGACTCAAGACTGGACATTCTTCAGAGAACATCTCTCTCTATATATTTTCATCTTATGTTTTACGAGGTCATTAATACTTCTCTCTAAATTTACTTATTCAAGAATCAGCTATAACCAGCCCTAGAATATATACTCAAATATCACTTAATATATTTACCTATCCAACATAACCTTCACTCGCTTATTCTTTGGTTTCCACGAATACTTTTTACACACACACACAAACACTAAACACCCATACATTGTATATATACATTGTATAACATATATCATCAACATCTCCTCCAACGCATATTGACGCTAAGGGCCTCAGTTAGATTTCGCCAGTCGTCTCTATCTTGAGCTTTTAATTCAGTACTTCTCCATTCATCGTCTACTTCGGGCTTCATAGTCCTCAGCCATGTAGGTCTGGGGCTTCCAACTCTTCAATATATATATATATATATATATATATATATATATATATATATATATATATATATATATGTATGTATATATATACTGTATATATATGTATGTATATATACATACATACATACATAATTATATAAAATAAAATAAAAAGACCCACATAACAAAACCTTGTTAGCAACCAGTTAAGCAAACAGTCCATCTATAGGGGAGAGACAGGACCCAGGACCTGACGAAGGATGGGAGGGGGGTCCTCCTTTGACGATAAGGACGCAAACACGCCTCTAAATGTAACCTGGTGGTTGGTGAATCCCTAGGGAGCCCAATGGCGCAGGGAAGCATAAGGCCACTTCCTTCTTTATTTCCATTTTCCCTCTTCTCCCATCAATGCCTTCTTGTTTGTCCTCTAAACACTTGTGTGGGGGGAGGGGGAGGAGGAGGGGGAGAGAGAGGGGGGGGGAAGAAAGCCCCTCTTGTTTTTGACTGAGCCTAATGCGATGGACGATCATAATTCGGTTTTCTACCGCTAGGGGTCCAGGAATACGTGGAGGGGGGTAGAAGTGGACTCTATTTCTTATTCGTTTGTTCGTTTATCTCTCTCACTTATTATCTCCTCTTTCTTTTCCTCATTCGTTTGTTCGTTTTTCTCTCTCAGTTTTTATCTCCTATTTCTTTTCCTCAGTCGTTTGTTCGTTTTTCTCTCTCAGTTTTTATCTCCTCTTTCTTTTTCTCATTCGTTTGTTCGTTTTTCTCTCTCAGTTTTTATCTCCTCTTTCTTTTTCTCATTCGTTTGTTCGTTTTTCTCTCTCAGTTTTTATCTCCTCTTTCTTTTTCTCATTCGTTTGTTCGTTTATCTCTCTCAGTTTTTATCTCCTCTTTCTTTTTCTTATTCGTTTGTTCGTTTTTCTCTCTCACTTTTTATCTCCTCTTTCTTTTTCTCATTCATTTGTTCGTTTTTCTCTCTCAGTTTTTATCTCCTCTTTCTTTTTCTCATTTGTTTATTCGTTTATCTCTATTTTTTTATCTCTTCTTCCTTTTTCTCATTCGTTTGTTCGTTTATCTCTCTCACTTTTTATCTCCTCTTTCTTTTTCTCATTCGTTTGTTCGTTTTTCTCTCTCACTTTTTATCTCCTCTTTCTTTTTCTTATTCGTTTGTTCGTTTTTCTCTCTCTCTTTTTATCTCCTCTTTCTTTTCCTTATTCGTTTGTTCGTTTTCTCTCTCTCTTTTTAGCTCCTCTTTCTTTTTCTCATTTGTTTATTCGTTCATCTCTCTATTTTTTATCTCCTCATTCTTTTTCTCATTTGTTTATGCGTTTATCTCTCTATTTTTTATATCTCCTCTCTCTTTTTCTCATTTGTTTATCTCTCTATTTTTCATCTTTTTTTTCTCATTCGTTTGTTCGTTTATCTTTCTCAGTTTTTATCTCCTCTTTCTTTTTCTCATTCGTTTGTTCGTTTTTCTCTCTCACTTTTTATCTCCTATTTCTTTTCCTCAGTCGTTTGTTCGTTTATCTCTCTCAGTTTTTATCTCCTCTTTCTTTTTCTCATTCGTTTGTTCGTTTTTCTCTCTCAGTTTTTATCTCCTATTTCTTTTCCTCAGTCGTTTGTTCGTTTATCTTTCTCAGTTTTTATCTCCTCTTTCTTTTTCTCATTCGTTTGTTCGTTTTTCTCTCTCACTTTTTATCTCCTATTTCTTTTCCTCAGTCGTTTGTTCGTTTTTCTCTCTCAGTTTTTATCTACTTTTTCTTTTTCTCCTTCGTTTGTTCGTTTTTCTCTCTCAGTTTTTATCTCCTCTTTATTTTTCTATTTTTCTCTTTCGTTTGTTCGTTTATCTCTCTCAGTTTTTATCTCCTCTTTCTTTTTCTCATTTGTTTATTCCGTTTTTCTCTTTATTTTTTATCTTCTCTTTCTCTTATCCGTCATTTGAAGTATGATAGATAATTGCAATGTGTTTTTTTGGTTCTCGGTTTTAAGGTAATTACCTTAAATCGAGTAATTGGGGGCTTTTTGAAGGATTACTTTTAAGGTAATTACCTTAAATCAAGTAATAGGAGGCTTTTTGAAGGATCACTTTTAAGGTAATTACCTTAAATCAAGTAATTGGAGGCTTTTTGAAGGATTACTTTTAAGGTAATTACCTTAAATCGAGTAATTGGAGGTATTTTAAAGGATTACTTTTAAGGTAATTACCTTAAATCGAGTAATTGGAGGCTTTTTGAAGGATCACTTTTAAGGTAATTACCTTAAATCGAGTAATTGGAGGCTTTTCGAAGGATCACTTTTATAGGTAATTACCTTAAATCATGTAATTGGAGGCTTTTTGAAGGATTACTTTTAAGGTAATTACCTTAAATCGGGTAATTGGAGGCTTTTTAAAGGATCACCTTTAAAGGTAATTACCTTAAATCGGGTAATTGGAGGCTTTTTAAAGGATCACCTTTAAAGGTAATTACCTTAAATCGGGTAATTGGAGGCTTTTTAAAGGATCACCTTTAAAGGTAATTACCTTAAATCGAGTAATTGGAGGCTTTTTGAAGGATTACTTTTAAGGTAATTACCTTAAATCGGGTAATTGGAGGCTTTTTAAAGGATCACCTTTAAAGGTAATTACCTTAAATCGGGTAATTGGAGGCTTTTTGAAGGATTACTTTTAAGGTAATTACCTTAAATCGAGTAATTGGACGCTTTTTGAAGGATAACTTTTAAGGTAATTACCTTAAATCGAGTAATTGGAGGCTTTTTGAAGGATCACTTTTAAGGTAATTACCTTAAATCATGTAACTGGAGGCTTTTTGAACTAATATTTAAGGATATTTTAAGGTAATATGGCTACAATTAAGGTATTATCAAGCTATTAATGAAAACTAGCTCGGCTAAGTTTAAAGTTACGTTTAAAAAAGGTATTATTAAATTATTAATGAAAAAAAGGTATTATTAAATTATTAATGAAAACCAGCTCAGTTAAGTTTTAAAATAATAGAAAAAAATATTTAGGCAAATTATAAATATCTAGTAATGCTTCTGTCTCTGGGAGACTAAAATATTGATTTCTGTTTTTCTTTCTTTTTTCTTTTTTCTTTTTTTTTTAAAGTGGGGGGGGGGGTTGTTACATTTGGGTGAACGTTACCGAAGAGGCAACAAGACGATTGAGTTATATATATATATATATATATATATATATATATATATATATATATATATATATATATATATATATATATGTTTGAAGGGAACTTTACACAAAAACTACTGTACCGATATTGTTCAAACCTGGTAGTCATGGTGGGCATGACCAAAAGATGAAACTTTTAGCATTTTGGATTAAGTACATCGAAGTACAAGTACGCAACAGTATTCTCCTAGGAGAAGGACTCTCCAAACTCAAACCATTGTTCTCTGGTCTTGGGTAGTGCCATAGCCTCTCTACCATGGTATTCCACTGTCTTAGGTTAGAGTTCTCTGGCTTGAGGGTACACTTGGGCACACTATTTTATCTAGTTTCACTTCCTCTGGTTTTGTTAATGTTTTTATAGTTTATATAGGAAATATTTATTTTATTGTTACTACTGTTCTTAGAATATTTTATGTTTCCTTGTTTCATTTCCTCACTGGGCTATTTTCCCTGATGGAGTCTTTGGGATAATAGCATCCTGCGTTTTCCAACTAGGGTTGTAGCTTAGCAAGTAATAATAATAATAATAATAATAATAATAATAATAATGATAATAATAATAATAATAATAATTGTTATTGAGTAAATGGTAAATATTTTTGTTATATTATTTATTTGTAAACAACATTACGCAAAAACCACGGGACCAATTTCAACGACACTTGGTGGACATGTGGGGTATGACCCACGGACAAACCCATAACATTTTGAAGAAAATATATCGAAGTCCAATTATGCAGTGGAGTTAAGACTGCTTGTCGTGGCGGAGGCATGCTCTCTACTGAATGCCCCTCTAGTTCATATTAATTCAGTGTATAAGAATATATGTTCGTTTAAGTACATAGCTAAATTCCTAATGAATTTAAAATTATAAAATTAAGAGATAACTCATTTTTATAACTTAGGGTTGTGGTGGCCGAGGTGGTAACATCCCTGACTAGTGAATGCCAGACTGGGGTTCGAGTCCCACTCAGACTCGTTAGTCTCTTTGGTCGCTGCAACCTCACTATCCTTATGAGCTAAGGATGGGGGGTTTGGGGGAGCCTAAAGGTCTATCTGCTGAGTCATCAGCAGCCATTGCTTGGCACTCCGTGGTCCTAGCCTGGGTGGAGAGGGGCTTGGGCGCTGATCATATGTATATATGGTCAGTCTCTAGGGCATTGTCCACCTCGATAGGGCAATTTCACTGTCTCTTGCCTCTGCAATTCATGAGCGGCCTTTAAATCCTTTTAATCTAGGACTGGACGTACTTCCAGAACCCTATAGTGGCTGCAAAGATTCCGGGTGAAATAAGCCACACCCCCTGATGACGTCATGGCCAATCACGTTGTCTCACTCATTACAAATTTGTAACTGGCTATGACGTCATCAGGGGGTGGAGCTTATTTAGCCTGGATTCTTTGCGGCGATTATAGTTATTTGAGAATAGGTTTGTTCAGTTTTATCACCTTAGAATAAAAAGAAAAAATCAGAACTTTTATGATGAAATAAATTAGAAACTGGAGCCTATAAGTGTTTGAGTATACGTATGAATCTGTAGTGGAATAAGGTGAGCACACATGCTCACCAGACAGACAGAGAGAGAGAGAGAGAGAGAGAGAGAGAGAGAGAGAGAGAGAGAGAGAGAGAGAGAGAGAGAGAGAGAATAATTGAGATTACTGTATATGTTTAATTACCGCCTTAACAAGAAAGAAAAAAAAAGAGAATAATTGAGATTGGACGTTTAATTACCGACCTAATAAGAGAGAGAGAGAGAGAGAGAGAGAGAGAGAGAGAGAGAGAGAGAGAGAGAGAGAGAGAGAGAGAGAGAGAAAATAATTGAGGGGAAATGTTTAATTTCGACCTAATAAAGAAAAAGAGAGAGAATAATTGAGATTAGATGTTTAATTACAGACCTAATAAAAGAGAGAGAGAGAGAGAGAGAGAGAGAGAGAGAGAGAGAGAGAGAGAGAGAGAGAGAGAGAGAATAATTGAGATTACTGTAGATGTTTAATTATCGGCCTAACAAGAAAGAAAAAGAGGGAGAGAATAATTGAGATTAGGTGTTTAATTACCGACCTAATAAGGAGAGAGAGAGAGGAGAGAGAGAGAGAGAGAGAGAGAGAGAGAGAGAGAATACTGTAGATGTTTAATTATCTGCCTAACAAGAAAGAAAAAGAGGGAGAGAATAATTGAGATTAGGTGTTTAATTACCGACCTAATAAGAGAGAGAGAGAGAGAGAGAGAGAGAGAGAGAGAGAGAGAGAGAGAGAGAGAGAGAGAGAGAGAATAATTGAGATTACTGTAGATGTTTAATCATCGGCCTAACAAGAAAGAAAAAGAGGGAGAGAATAATTGAGATTAGGTGTTTAATACCGACCTAATAAGGAGAGAGAGAGAGAGAGAGAGAGAGAGAGAGAGAGAGAGAGAGAGAGAGAGAGAGAGAGAGAGAGAATAATTGAGATTACTGTAGATGTTTAATCATCGGCCTAACAAGAAAGAAAAAGAGGGAGAGAATAATTGAGATTAGGTGTTTAATTACAGACCTAATAAGGAGAGAGAGAGAGAGAGAGAGAGAGAGAGAGAGAATAATTGAGATTACTGTAGATGTTTAATCATCGGCCTAACAAGAAAGAAAAAGAGGGAGAGAATAATTGAGATTAGGTGTTTAATACCGACCTAATAAGGAGAGAGAGAGAGAGAGAGAGAGAGAGAGAGAGAGAGAGAGAGAGAGAGAGAGAGAGAGAGAATAATTGAGATTACTGTAGATGTTTAATCATCGGCCTAACAAGAAAGAAAAAGAGGGAGAGAATAATTGAGATTAGGTGTTTAATACCGACCTAATAGAGAGAGAGAGAGAGAGAGAGAGAGAGAGAGAGAGAGAGAGAGAATAATTGAGATTACTGTAGATGTTTAATCATCGGCCTAACAAGAAAGAAAAAGAGGGAGAGAATAATTGAGATTAGGTGTTTAATTACAGACCTAATAGAAAGAGAGAGAGAGAGAGAGAGAGAGAGAGAGAGAGAGAGAGAGAGAGAGAATAATTAAGATTAGACGTTTAATTCCCGAGCTAATAAGAAGGTAGATTTTTCTCCGTTGTTTATTCCTCTCTCGTTTTTCGTTATCAAGATCGCTAAATTAGTAACCCCTCTATATATGAGATAGTTAGCGGGTGGTTGGTGTACGTGACTGTGAATAAAATGGGGAAAAGAACTTCAACATGTCTTACGTAATTAGATCTGAGGATAAAAATTCTTTACTAAAAAAAAAAATGATTAAATAAATGGGTCAAAACCCTTTAAAGGTTTTAAAGGACGCCATGAATGGCCGAAGCAAGGGACAGTGATATTCCCCTATCAAGCAGGACAATGCCCTAGTGATTTAAAGGTTTTAAATGCCACTCATGAATAGCAGAGGCAAGGGACAGTTTCTTATTCCTGATCTAGATATTAATCTCTGACACCGTCGTTCAATTAGTTCATTATGCATGTTGCATAAGATTTTTCATAACTCTGACCATCCTTTACATTCAGATCTCCCTGGACAATTCTATCCTGTTTGTAATACTAGGCAGGCAGTTAATTCTAATAGCCAGGCCTTCTCCATCACGAGGCTCAATACTACGCAGTACTCTAGAAGTTTTATTCCAGCTGTTACCAAGTTGTGGAATGATCTTCCTAATCGGGTGGTTGAATCAGTAGAACTTCAAAAGTTCAAAGTTGGAGCAAATGCTTTTTTGTTGACCAGGCGGACATGAGTCTTTTATAGTTTATTTATGACATATTTGTTTTTGATGTTGTTAATAGTTTATATATGACATGTCTGTTTTGACGTTGTTACTTATTTTAGAATGATTTATTGTTAATTTGTTCTCTTCATTTATTTATTTCCTTATTTCCTTTCCTCACTGGGCTTTTTTTCCCTGTTGGAGCCCCTGGGCTTATAGCATCTTGCTTTTCCAACTAGGGTTGTAGCTTGGATAGTAATAATAATAATAATAATAATAATAATCAAGCAGGGCAATGCCCTAGAGATTTATAGGTTTTAAATGCCACTCATGAATGACAGAGGCAAGGGACAGTGACATTGCCCTATAAAGCAGGACAATGCCCTAGAGAATTAAAGGTTTTAAATGCCACTCATGAATGACAGAGGCAAGGGACAGTGACATTGCCCTATCAAGCAGGACAATGCCCTAGAGAATTAAAGGTTTTAAATGCCACTCATGAATGACAGAGGCAAGGGGACAGTGACATTGCCCTATAAAGCAGGACAATGCCCTAGAGAATTAAAGGTTTTAAAATGCCACTCATGAATGACAGAGGCAAGGGACAGTGACATTGCCCTATCAAGCAGGACAATGCCCTAGAGAATTAAAGGTTTAAAATGCCACTCATGAATGACAGAGGCAAGGGACAGTGACATTGCCCTATCAAGCAGGACAATGCCCTAGAGAATTAAAGGTTTTAAATGCCACTCATGAATGACAGAGGCAAGGGACAGTGACATTGCCCTATCTAGCAGGACAATGCCCTAGAGATTTATAGGTTTTAAATGCCACTCATGAATGACAGAGGCAAGGGACAGTGACATTGCCCTATCTAGCAGGACAATGCCCTAGAGATTTATAGGTTTTAAATGCCACTCATGAATGACAGAGGCAAGGGACAGTGACATTGCCCTATCAAGCAGGACAATGCCCTAGAGAATTAAAGGTTTTAAATGCCACTCATGAATGACAGAGGCAAGGGACAGTGACATTGCCCTATCAAGCAGGACAATGCCCTAGAGAATTAAAGGTTTTAAATGCCACTCATGAATGACAGAGGCAAGGGACAGTGACATTGCCCTATCAAGCAGGACAATGCCCTAGAGAATTAAAGGTTTTAAATGCCACTCATGAATGACAGAGGCAAGGGACAGTGACATTGCCCTATCAAGCAGGACAATGCCCTAGAGAATTAAAGGTTTTAAATGCCACTCATGAATGACAGAGGCAAGGGACAGTGACATTGCCCTATCTAGCAGGACAATGCCCTAGAGAATTAAAGGTTTTAAATGCCACTCATGAATGACAGAGGCAAGGGACAGTGACATTGCCCTATCTAGCAGGACAATGCCCTAGAGATTTATAGGTTTTAAATGCCACTCATGAATGACAGAGGCAAGGGACAGTGACATTGCCCTATCAAGCAGGACAATGCCCTAGAGAATTAAAGGTTTTAAATGCCACTCATGAATGACAGAGGCAAGGGACAGTGACATTGCCCTATCTAGCAGGACAATGCCCTAGAGAATTAAAGGTTTTAAATGCCACTCATGAATGACAGAGGCAAGGGACAGTGACATTGCCCTATCTAGCAGGACAATGCCCTAGAGATTTATAGGTTTTAAATGCCACTCATGAATGACAGAGGCAAGGGACAGTGACATTGCCCTATCTAGCAGGACAATGCCCTAGAGATTTATAGGTTTTAAATGCCACTCATGAATGACAGAGGCAAGGGACAGTGACATTGCCCTATCAAGCAGGACAATGCCCTAGAGAATTAAAGGTTTTAAATGCCACTCATGAATGACAGAGGCAAGGGACAGTGACATTGCCCTATCAAGCAGGACAATGCCCTAGAGAATTAAAGGTTTTAAATGCCACTCATGAATGACAGAGGCAAGGGACAGTGACATTGCCCTATCTAGCAGGACAATGCCCTAGAGAATTAAAGGTTTTAAATGCCACTCATGAATGACAGAGGCAAGGGACAGTGACATTGCCCTATCAAGCAGGACAATGCCCTAGAGAATTAAAGGTTTTAAATGCCACTCATG
>NC_090725.1:331344109-331351609 GCF_036898095.1 Palaemon carinicauda | reverse complement strand
ATAGGAGATATCTATTTTAATGTCCTTTCCTCACTGGGCTATTTTCCCTATTAGAGCCCTTGGGTTTATGCCATATTGATTGTCCAACTAGGGTAGTAGATTAGCTAATAATAATAATAATAATAATAATAATAATAATAATAATAATAAGCAGTTCTAGAGCTGGATTGGAAAAATACTCTTTATTAGACTTTCAATTAAACTCAATATCTAATTTTCTACTCCGAAGTTAGGAGGAGGTTATGTTTTCACTTTTGTCTGTCCGTTTATTTGTGAGTGAGCAACTTCCTGGTCACAATTCCACTCATAGAGTAGTGAAACTTTCAGGGATTAATTTTTGTGTAAAGACGTGAAAGAGCTTCAACTTCAAAACTCTTAGGTCAAAGGTCAAGGTCAAGCTAAAGGTAGAGAGATAAGCTGCCGTGGCGGAGCTCTGCGCTCTACTGAGTGCCCCTCTAGTTCCACAAGTTTCGAAAAGAATAAGTCATTCAAAATCAAGAATACTTTTTATTAATATATTCAGAAAATACGATTTACAAGAGGTTGGCATTGCCAAAATTTGCACAGGGTTCCAATTATCTAAGGGAATTAATACTGTAATTTAACGAAGAAGTGTAGTATAGTTTATCAGACTCGTACAGATACTTCTATTATTATTATTATTATTATTACTTGCTAAGCAACAACCCTAGATGGAAAAGAAGGATGTTATTAGCTCAGGGGCTCCAACAGGGAAAATAGCTCAGTAAGAAAGGACATCAAATTAAATATCTCGTATATAAACTATAAAAACTTTAAACAAAACAAGAATAGAAAAAAGATAGAATAGTGTGCCCAAGTGTACAGTCAAGCAAGAGAAACTCTAACCCAATACAGTGGTACAGAGGCTATGGAACTACCCAAGACTAGCGAACAATGGTTTGATTTTGGAGTATCCATTCTCCTAGAAAAGCAGCTTACCAAAGCTAAAGAGTCTCTTCTACCCTTACCAAGAGAAAAGGGCCCACTGAATAATTACAGTGTAGTAGATAACACCCTGGGTGAAGATTAATTGTTTGGTAATCTCAGTGTTGTCAAGTGTATGCGGACAGAGGAGACTCTGTAAAGAATATGCCAAACTATTCGGTGTATGTGTAGGCAAAAATGAACTGTAACCAGAGAGAAGAATCCAATCCACTACTGTCTGGCCAGTCAAAGGACCCCATAATTCTCTACCGGTTGTATCACAACGGGTGGTTGGTGCCCTGGCCAACCTACTACCTACCTACGAAGAAGTGTGGTATAGTTTAGCAGACTGGTTGGGATACTTTTATTCCCGTACTATGTAAAAAATGCTGATATAATACAAGTCCAAAAGTTTAATATCTCAACTAGCAAAGTTTTCTTTCCTTCTCTTTGATTGATTGATTGATTGATTTAAAGTTTTCAGGCATCCTGACATCTAAGGTCATTGACGCCGGTAACATTTAATTTATGTATACAAAAATAAAAATAAAATGAAATAAAAAATAGAAGAGTATTCAATTAAAATCATGAAAGTTGAATGTCATAAAAGTTAAATAGTTTTCAGAAGACCTGCTTCTGAAATAAATCTAAAAATGCAACTTGCATGGTAGGACACATCATTTCCAAGAATCTTGGCAAGGATGAACCTGCCACCCTCACCTCGAGCCTCAAACAAATATCTATTCATTAAGTTGTTATAATTGGGACATTAGGTCAACAAATGCCTCACTGTTAGAGGTACTAAACAGTCGTCACAATACGGTTGGTGTTGGCCCTTCAGCAGAAACTCGTGTGTCAACCGAGTGTGACCAATACGGAGACGATAAAGAGACGTCTCCCATTTTCGGGGCATCATATTATACCTCCTCCTTCTCTTTGAAGTTCCCCAGGTTCTTAAGACAAAGTTTCCAAATCTCTCTAAATTGGCGGAGGGGCGAAGAGGAACTTTCCCATTACAACATCTCTTCCCTACAACCTAAGACGAGACCTTGGGGGATCAAGGGGGGAGACAAGAATGTGCAAACTTTGTTAAATTACTGACATAACCAGAACGTTGCCATACCACTGCAGGGGTCACTTGATTCATATGTACAGTTGGATACAGGAAATACTGGTACGTCTTACTCTGAGGATGTACAACCTGCCACATCCTAACTGCGCAGTGAGTGACCCAAAAAAATATTTTACTTATATCATTATTTCTTTTCCTCATTAACAGCTCTTCTAGGAGATGGACACTCCAAAATCAAACCATTGTTCTCTACTCTTGTATAGTGCCATAACCTCTGTACCATGCTCTTCCACTTCTTGGGTTAAAGTTCTCTTGCTTGAGGGTACACTCGGGCCACACTATTCTATCTAAATCATCTTTCTCTTGTTTTCTTAAAGTTTTTATAGTTTATATAGGAAATATTTATTTTAATGTTACTGTTCTTAAAATATTTTATTTTTTCCTTGTTTCCTTTCCTTACTGGGCTATTTTCCTTTTTGGGGCCCCTTGCTTTTCCAACTAGGGTTGTAGCTTAATAATAATAATAATAATAATAATAATAATAATAATAATAATAATAGAGCCCTTGGGTTTATACCATCCTGCTTTCCAACTTAGGTTGTAGTTTAATAAGTAGTAGTAATAATAATAATAATAATAATAATAATAATAATGTAAGGTGAGACGGCAGAGGTGGTGCTCGGGGCTCAACACAAGAACTGGCAATATACAAACAGTGTTGCCAGCTATGGGGATTTATCCCTAGATTTGAGGAATTTGGGTGTCTGATGGGGATATCCTGTACAATTTTCTTATAAAGAATCAAAGACGAGTAAACCTTTATATTGCTGTAATTAGTTTGCTTGCGCTTATATGAAGTTTAGTGAGTAATTTTTGTATTAGTAAAGTCCACATGATCAAGACAGAAGAAAATATATTTGTGGAAATTGGGATTTTTAGATTGTTTTGGGGATTTTTTTATCATGAGTTTTGGGGATTTTTATACTAACCCATCTGGCAACCCTGTATACAAAGCATGTGACAGGGTATAATTCCTCAGAGCAAGGTTTAAAGGCCGCTCCTGAATGGCAGAGGAAAGGGACAATGCCCTAGACATTAACTATATACACATATGATCAGCACCAAGCATCCTCTCCAGCAAAGCTAGGACCAGGGAGGGCAAGGCAATGGCTGCTAGTGACTCAGCATGTAGATATGTAGCTTTCCCCCAAACCCTTCAGCCTTAGCTCATAAGGATGGTGAGGTTACAGTGACCAAAGTAACAAACGGGTTTGAGTGAGACTCGAATCCCAGTCTGGCGATCACAAGACAAGGGACGTTACCAACTTACTTCCATAAGAACTTGACGTCAAGGTAAAAAGAAAAAAAAAAAAAAAGGTAGATTTAGTGAGTGGACCGAACAGCTATTCTACTTATTTTATTATTTCCTTTCCTTACTGAGCTATTTTTCCATATTGGAGCCCTTCGGCTTTTATCATCCTGCTTTTCTAAATAAGGTTGTAACTTAGCATATGGAATTTTCGGTGTCACAAATTCAAGTTCTATTTCTGGCTGAACATGGAGATGGGTGTGAAACCACGTTCTATTTCTGGCTGAACATGCAGATGGGGGTGAAACCACATTCTATTTCTGGGCTGAACATGCAGATGGGGGTGAAACCACATTCTATTTCTGGGCTGAACATGCAGATGGGGGTGAAACCACATTCTATTTCTGGCTGAACATGGAGATGGGGGTGAAGACCACGTTCTATTTCTGGCTGAACATACAGATGGGGGTGAAACCACGTTCTATTTCTGGCTGAACATGGAGATGGGGGTGAAACCACGTTCTATTTCTGGGCTGAACATACAGATGGGGGTGAAACCACGTTTCTATTTCTGGCTGAACATACAGATGGGGGGTGAAACCACGTTCTATTTCTGGCTGAACATACAGATGGGGGTGAAACCACGTTCTATTTCTGGCTGAACATGCAGATGGGGGTGAAACCGCGTTCTATTTCTGGCTGAACATACAGATGGGGGTGAAACCACGTTCTATTTCTGGCTGAACATACAGATGGGGGTGAAACCACGTTCTATTTCTGGCTGAACATGCAGATGGGGGTGAAACCACGTTCTATTTCTGACTGAACATGCAGATGGGGGTGAAACCACGTTCTATTTCTGGCTGAACATGCAGATGGGGTGAAACCAAGTCTATTTCTGGCTGAACATGCAGATGGGGGTGAAACCACGTTCTATTTCTGGCTGAACATTACAGATGGGGGTGAAACCACGTTCTATTTCTGGCTGAACATGCAGATGGGGGTGAAACCACGTTCTATTTCTGGCTGAACATACAGATGGGGGTGAAACCACGTTCTATTTCTGGCTGAACATGCAGATGGGGGTGACACCACGTTCTATTTCTGTCTGAACATGCAGATGGGGGTGAAACCACGTTCTATTTCTGGCTGAACATGCAGATGGGGGTGAAACCACGTTCTATTTCTGGCTAAACATGCAGATGAGGGTGAAACCACGTTCTATTTCTGGCTGAACATGCAGATGGGGGTGAAACACGTTCTATTTCTGGCTAAACATGCAGATGAGGGTGAAACCACGTTCTATTTCTGGCTGAACATGCAGATGGGGGTGAAACCACGTTCTATTTCTGGCTGAACATGCAGATGGGGGTGAAACCACGTTCTATTTCTGGCTGAACATGCAGATGGGGGTGAAACCACGTTCTATTTCTGGCTGAACATGCAGATGGGGGTGAAACCGAGTCTATTTCGTTGCAGGGTCAAAAAGTTCATCTTAGAGATTTGTGTTCTATTATTATTATTATTATTATTATTATTATTATTATCCAAGCTACAACCCTAGTTGGAAAAGTAAGATGCTGTAAGCCCAGGGGCCCCAATAGGGAAAAATAGCCCAGTGAGGAAAGGAAATAAGAAAAACAAACTGAGTTGACAAATCACTAGAGACAATTTCCTTCCCGTGCCTCGCAAAAGTCCCTTCCTTCAATCCTCCCCAACGTAAGATTCCCCATTAAAAGGATTGGGCGCTAGGGGCGTGAGGGCGTCCTATGCCTCAGGGGCCTACTTCAGTGCCACAGATGGCTTCTTCCCTTCCCCATTTTTCCTTTTTCCCTGTTTTAAAAATTCAAGAAAACTTCAATGGGGTTGTTTACTTGGCCGCGTCGTAGCCGAAAAAAATATTGCGAGACACCTCACGCGTATAAAAGTAGAAGAAAAGCCCAAGTATTCTTTTGGTGTTGACTAACAAAACCCCTTTTTTTTCACCCCTTTGAGCAGTTTGAGGAAAGCGCTGTGACAGAGGGGAAATGGCGTGAATAAATAAATGATGAAAGGAGGGGAGAGTAGCGTGACAGCGTTTGCTGCAGAGAAGGGAAGCATGAATGTACAGAGAATTTACAGTTAGATTTTGTGCGACTGTTTGTACGTGGATGATCACGAGCACTTTGGGAGCTTGTGAGCGCTTGTGAGCAGTGGCTTGTAAGAAAGCGCTTATGGTAGTTTAGGTAAGAGAGAGAGAGAGAGAGAGAGACAGAGAGAGAGAGAGAGAGAGAGACTCATAAACCCTTGCTCGAAATTGATAATGTAGATGTCGTAAAACTAGACAAAATGAGAGAGAGAGAGAGAGAGAGAGAGAGAGAGAGAGAGAGAGAAAGAATCCGAAACTATTGCTCGAAATTGATAATGTAGATGTCGAAAACTAGACAAAATGAGAGAGAGAGAGAGAGAGAGAGAGAGAGAGAGAATGTACAGGTAGCGACTAAATAATGTACCTCATTGACATATATATATATATATATATATACAGTATATATATATATATATATATATACTGTATATATGTATATATACATATATATACATATACACGCATATATATACATGTATATATACATATATATTTACATATACAGTATATATATATATATATATATATATTGTAAGTCATTGAGATAGAGAGAGAGAGAGAAATATCAATCTACAGGTAGAGCGCCTATCTACACCGTAGCTCACTGAATATGGACGTTCTCCCCCTATGCAAAATAATGTCCAAGAAAAGGGGAGAAGAAAATATAGAATCTTTTCTGCCAGAGGTCGATGGAAGAAGACCCTATTCTTCTCCGCTCTCAGGTGAGGGCGGACCGTTTTCCCTGGGACGAGGTGTTGTGAGTTACTGCAAGGAGGGGATATAAGGCCATTTGTGTTTTCGGATTCAAGGGGAAAGGTGGTGGTTTGAGTGAAAATGTATTTTTTTGAGGGGGGGGGGGGGGGGGAGAGATGGAGATTTATGTGTCCAGTCCTTTGTTTTTTTTTTTGGAATCTGTAATATGTTTTTTTATTCATGTAGGATCTTGCGTATAGATAAATTCATTCATGCTAACGTTTGCTGATATATATATATATATATATATAGGGTTCGATTCTAGTTTGAGGCAGAAATCTATTTCTATTTGAGCACGGTATTGTGTTGATTTCAATCCACACACACACACACCACACACATATATATATATATATACATATTATATATATATATATATATATACATTTATATATATATATAATCATAATCACCCGTAACTAGTCCACGGCAGGACAAAGGCCTCAAACCTGTCCTTCCAATCACGTCCGTTTATGGTCTTTCTATGACAAGTCTATACACGCACATTTTCTTAGTTCGTCATTCCATTGTCTTCTCTTCCCTCCCCTACTTCTTATGAGAAATATATGTGTGTGTGTATATATATATATATATATATATTTAAATATATACATTTAAATATATCTATATATATATATATATTTAAATATATATATATATATATATATATATTTGAATATATATATATATATATATGTGTGTGTGTATTTATATATATATACATACATATATATATATATTTATATATGTATATATATATACATTTATATATATACACATATATATGTATATATATGCTGTATATATTTAAATATATATACACACACACACATATATATATATATATATATATATTTATATATATATGTATATATAATTTACATATATATATATACTGTATATATATATACAGTATATATATATATATATATATATAGCAAGAGAGTTTTCCTAACATTATAAAAAAAAATAAAAAAAAAACATTCCAAACTCGTCCATCACATCGACACGTCCGGAGCAATATCGAAAAACAATAAACACTTTTATTTGACTCCTGGAATCTCGCAATAAAACTGGAACACTGGAAACGCTTTCCAATACAAACTCCACACAAGCACAAACACAAACACACACACTAAGTACACAAACAACGAAAACAAAGGCAAACAAATGTAGAAATATATTCTTGACACGATCTTTAGCTGATGAATATAAAAATATGTTGGTGGAGTTTGATGCTTGAATGCTTGATATATGAAATATATTGTAGCTGGTGCATATATGTAATATGAT
>NC_090725.1:331324914-331337414 GCF_036898095.1 Palaemon carinicauda | reverse complement strand
TCTCTCTCTCTCTCTCTCTCTCTCTCTCTCTCTCTCTAAACAAAATGTTATTCTATAATTATCTATCTAATAGTTATCTTTACATTAAGGGGTCGGTTGCCTGACGCATCCTCTCCCATGCCTTTTATTATTATTATTATTATTATTATCCAAGCTACAACCCTAGTTGGAAAAGCAAGATGCTAGAAGCCCAGGGGCTCCAACAGGGAAAAATAGCCCATTGAGGAAAGGAAATAAGGAAATAAATAAATGAAGAGAACAAATTAACAATAAATCATTCTAAAAACAGTAACAACGTCAAAACAGATATGTCATATATAAACTATTAATAAGGTCAAAAACAAATATGTCATAAATAAACTATAAAAAGACTCATGTCCGCCTGGTCAACAAAAAAGCATTTGCTCCAACTTTGAACTTTTGAAGTTCTACTGAATCAACTACCCGATTAGGAAGATCATTCCACAACTTGGTAACAGCTGGAATAAAACTTCTAGAGTACTGCGTAGCATTGAGCCTCGTGAGCATCCTTCATCAAACCACAGAATTGTTTGATATTAACCGCAAACTCACACAACAACGATGCTGTTCATTAAAGCAGACTTCTACTGAATACAATCCCAGTGCAAATTAGATTATATTTAAAGTCTAGACAAAAGCACCGCTTCCACAAAGGTCCAGACTTGTAATTAGGCCAATTGGACAAAAGGTGGACTTGTTTTTATTACCCCGAGCCATTAATGAGTCCAGAAATAGATTCAAGGTTTCGAAACTTATTTTTCCAGTTTGGCTTTCATCCTTTTTTTTCTTTGCTGTCAACAAAGGTAAAACAGTATTTATATCCAGCTGTCAGATGGGATTTTTAACTTGCTCTAATTTCGTATGAAATGTAAAACTGTTTGTAAATTTCCAATAGTTTTGACAACTTGTATTATTGTCTTCTCTTTGTATACAGTTTTTCAAGCATTGAACATATGTTATTGAGGAAGTTTAACCTCGCTCTCGTGCTTCGATCAACATGCGCTAATGATTATTACCTCCACCAACGAAGTTGGAAGGAGGTTATTTTTTCGCCCCTGATTGTGTGTTTGCTTTTTGTGTGTATTTGTTTGTGAACAGCTTCCTGACCACTACTTCAATCGTAGAGTAATGAAACTTGCAGGGGTTAACTGTTATGTAAAAAGCTGGAAAAGATTAAACTTTGGAAGGTTAAGATCAAAGGTCAAGGTCACGGTCAAGCAAATTGTCCAATCCACGTAATCAGCCATAAGTTTGGACATTGTTGTCACAGAGACTTCAAACTTGGTTCATATTTGAGTGTATGAAAATATACGCCAATTAATGCATGTTAAGGTCAAAGGTCAAGGTCGAGTAAAAGGTCGAGAAATAAGCTGCCGCGGCGGAGGTCTGCGCTCTACGGAGTTCCCCTCTAGTTAATCATTCTGACTGTTAGACTGAATTTTCTATGCACTGAAGTTACACAAAACTTGCTTTGGACATAGCTTGGATTTTGTTTATTTGATTGATTGATTGATTTGGCGTTATCTGGCATCCTGCTGTGTATGTGTGATTACACCCGCCCCCCCCCCCATATAATAAAGAGCAAACGTCTATCCATATATATATATACATATATATATATATATATATATATATATATATATATATATATATATATATATTTATATATATATAATATATAAATATATAATATATATATATATATATATATATATATATATATATATATATAAAATTGGATAGATAGATAGATAGATGCATACATAGATAGATATTCTCCACAGAAACATTAAACACAATATTATAAAATTACACAACGGTTCAAATACATAAAACTCATTTCACAAATCACATTTCCTAAAAAAAGGAAAAAAAAAATAAAAAATAAAACTATTCAAAACAAATGGCAACAATAAATAATATTAATATTTCAAATAACACAAAAGAGATCGCATCGAGAACTGTTTAGAATATCCAATTCTATAACACATAGCAACAATGATATATAATATATGTTTATTTTGTGTGTGTTTGTTTGTGAACACCTTCCTAGCCACAATTGTAATCGTAGAGTAATGAAACTTGCAGGGGTTAACTGTTACGTAAAAAGCTGGAAAAGATTAAACTTTGGAAGGTCAAGGTCAAAGGTTAATGTCACGGTCAAGCAAATTGTCCAATCCCCGTAATCAGCCATAAGTTTGGACATTGTTGTCACAGAGACTTCAAACTTAGTTCATATTTGAGTGTATGAAAATATACGCCAATTAATACATGTTAAGTTCAAAGGTCAAGGTCGAGTAAAAGGTCGAGAAATAAGCTGCCACGGCGGAGGTCTGCGCTCTACTGAGTTCCCCTCTAGTTAATCATTCTGACTGTTAGACCCCATTTTCTATGCACTGAAGTTACACAAAACTATAGACTAATAAACATCTCACATTCAGATTAGACAGGAAATGTATTAAAATTGTAACAAAAAATTTAAAAACTTTCCCCCAAAATGAAGTCATCCGGGAGAGTTCAAACATTTGTATAGTCTGATCTTTCTACCATCAAGTCCCTCATTGATGAGATATTGTACTGGGTCCGAATTTGGTAGGTCCTGGGCATGCTTCGATTACAAGATGCTCAGTTTGAATTTGGCTAAACATGCACGGTGTATATACAGTATATATATATATATATATATATATATATATATATAAATACAGTATATATATACACATATATATATATATATATAAATACAGTATATATATATATATATATATATATATATATAAGTACAGTATATATATATATATATATATATATATATATATATATACAGTACTTATATATATATATATATATATATATCTATATCTATATATATATATATATATAAGTACAGTATATATATATATATATATATATATATATATATAAATATATATATATATATATATATATAAGTACAGTATATATATATATATATATATATATATATATATATATATATATATATATATTCCGGTTACGCTCAGCGACCAGACATAAGAATACTATAACTACTGTTATCTTCCCGTCCCTCGGGAAGGGGAGAAAGAGAGTAGTCATACCCTGGTGAGAGGAGTTGTAGTTAGGAAAGAGAGAGGGGACATGAAGAGTTGAAAATGTGTGTGCGTGCGTATGTGTGCAGGCCTATGTGCATATCTAAATATTTATCCGTCACTTTTGACGGGTCGCTTACACCAGTATTCAATAGTATGTGAGCACGAGTTTGCGTGCGTGTGAGCACGAGTTTGCGTGCGTGTGAGCACGAGTTTGCGTGCGTGTGAGCACGAGCTTGCGTGCGTGTTTCCCTGGTCTTGCAAGATGATCCACGCAAGAAGCCTTACGTCTTCAGATTTCATTACACGAGAGATGATTATCGAAGGCTTCCTGTAAGCGAAGGGCTCGAAGGACCTCTAGTGAGATGTGCTCTTACGAGAAAAAGAAAAAAAAAAAAAAAAAAAAAAAAGGCTGCAGACCTCCGCCACGGCCGCTTATTTCTCGAAAACCAGCTTGCCTTTCCCAGAGTCAATTTAGACAGTAGGCGTATTTGAAATCTGTGTGATAACCATGGGCGAACTTAGGGTTAAGGTTAAGGATAATTCGGTGAACTTTTTGGTCGACCTTAACCTTGACCTTTGACCTAGGACTTTCAAAATTGAATCGCTTCCACGTGTCTACATAACAATTAATCCATGAAAGTTTCACTACGCTACGAGTAAAATTATTGCCAGGAAGTTGTTCACTAACAAACAGACAAACAGGAGCGAAAACATAACTACCTCCCAACTTATTTGGCGGAGGTAATTACACACACACACACACACACACACAAGAAGAGGAAACTGGTAACCTTATCAGATGTGTGTCTTAGATCTTCATAATTATTATACTTACATATCGTAAGTTTAGCATGTCCTTTCAATGCTTAATCAGCACCCAAGCTAGGACCAGGGAGGGCCAGCCAATGGCTGCTGATAACTCAGTAGATAGACCTATAGGCTCCCACCACCTTACATCCTTAGCTCAAATAGATGGTAAGGTTTCAGACACTGTTAAAAACTATCAAGCTTGAGCGGGACTCGAACCCTCGTCCGGTATATCGCAATGAAGCGAGGTTTCCTATAAGCTACCACCACCTGTTATGGATTATTGTTTACAGTACAATCTTGCATCGGTTGTGGTGGCCGATGTGGTAACGTCCCTGAGTCTGGCGTTCGAGTCCCGCTCAAACTCATTAGTTTCTTTGGTCATTGCATCCTCACCATCCTTGTAAGCTAAGGATGAGGGGTTTGGGGGAGCCTATAGGTCTATCAGCTGAGTCATCAGCAGCCATTGCCTGGCCCTCCTTGGTCCTAGCTCGGGTGGAGAGGGGCTTGGGCGCTGATCATACATGGTCAGTCTCTGGGGCATTGTTCTGCTCGATTGGGCAATGTCACTGTCCTTTGCCTCTGTTAATCATGAGTGGCATTTCAACCTTTCAACATGGTTTCTGTTGTACAGTTTGTTAATCAATTTCTGTTCAGTAGACAGAACTGGTTAATCACCATCACTTCCGGTTGATGAAGCCACTGAGGATATGTCATCTCGTATGTCACTGTCAATTTCAGCTGATGGATCTATAGCTCAGTTCCCATTAACCAGACCTCCTTTGGGGTTGTGGTGGCCTATTGGAAAGGTCCCTGCTTAGTTTCTTGTAGTGTCTGCCACCTCAATATCCTTGTCAGCTAAGGAAGGGGGGTTGGGGGAGCCTATTAGTCTACCTGTTGAGTCATCAGTTTCTTGTAGTGTCTGCAACCTCACCATCCTTGTGAGATATCCATGGGGATGTTTGGAAGCCTATAGGTCTACCTGTTGATCATCAGTTTCTTATAGTCTGCAACCTCACCATCCTTGTGAGCTAAGGATGGGTGGTTTGGGGGAACCTATAGGTCTATCTGCTGAGTCATCAGTTTCTTGTAGTCTGCAACCTCACCATCCTTGTGATCTAAGGATGAGAGTTTCATGGAGCCTATAGCTCTATCTGCTGAGTCATCAGTTTCTTGTAGTTTCTGCAACCTCACCATCCTTGTGAGCTAAGGATGGGAGATTGTGGGAGCCTATAGGTCTGCCTGCTGAGTCATCACTTTCTTGTAGTGTCTCCAAACTCACCATCATTGTGAGATGAGGATGAGTTTGGGGGAGCTTATAGCTCTACCTGATGAGTTAACAGTTCTGTGTGGTTTCTGCAACCTCACCATCCTTGTGAGCTAAGAATGGTGGATTTGGGAAAGCCTATAGCTCTACCTGATGAGTCATCAGTTCCTTGTAGGGTCTGCAACCTCAGCCTCCTTGTGAGCTAAGGATAGTGGATTTGGAAAAGCCTATAGCTCTACCTGATGAGTCATCACTTTCTTGTAGTGCCTACAACCTCACCATCATTATGAGCTAAGGATGAGAGTTTCCGGGAGACTATAGCTCTATCTGTCATCAGTTTCTGGTAGCGTCTACAATCTCACCATCCTTGTGAGCTAAGGATGCGGGGTTTGGGGCAGGTTATAGGTCTGCCTTATGAGTCATCAGCTGCCATTCCCTGACCCTCCCAGGTCCAAGCTTGAGTGGAAAGGGGGCTAGGGGCTGTTCTTATGTATGTATTTGCAGCGTGGCATTGTCCTGTTAGCTAGGCCATTGTCATTGTCCCTTGCCTCCGCCATTCAATAACGGCTTGTAAACCTTTAAATGGCAATGTTAGAACAATACTCATCCACATATCTTTATTCCAATTGCTGTTTTCCGATGTAAGGAATTGTAAAATGATGATATATCATAATCGGCATGCTTTAAACCCCAAGTGGTATTTCTTTACATATTAATATCCTTATTCACCTTCACAAGCGCTTATCGCTTATCACAGTCTCGCATAGTCTCTATGAGGTGTATCAGCAATGGGTGAGGTTTACCAAATTTCACTACCACTTGTAATATCATACTAAGAATCATTAAGGTAAAACGGTACAAGATTCCTTAATACCAATGCTTGGAAAATCTTGAAAGATAGCTTTGTTAACGTCTAATCTACCTATCTATTTATATGCATATATATATATATATATATATATATATATATATATATATATATATATGTGTGTGTGTGTGTGTGTGTGTGTGTGTGCGGGGGGGGGTGCAATTCAATTGGAGAGTTTAAGTTTTGTGGACACGAACTATAGATACCGAAACATGCAGTGCAGTTTCCGTAGAATTTACTACCCCCGATCTCGTAATCGAAGGTATGCAACCATTCTTAACATAAGTCTATACCGTAAGAAATTAGATCACATTAACATTGCACAAATAACGTAACTAAACATGATTATATTCAGCCACGTAAAAGATAAGAGATATATTCAAAGGAATATCCAATCGAAAGCTATATACATGTATTTGGTCTGTGCCAGTGCCACCCTTTCCAAAGGTGATAGAGATGTATGAAGTGGGGGTATACCTTAACGTGGGACAGACATAGTAGGTTGGTTTACTGTGAGCGATCAGACAAAAGTCCCATCAACCCAAGGCATGAATTAACATGACTGAGGCCTTTGTCCTGCAGTGGACTAGAAGCTGCTGCATTTGTTGAGGTTGCTGTTGTATGTATGTGTATATATATATATATATATATATATATATGTGTGTGTGTGTGTGTGTGTGTGTGTATGTGTGCGTATAAATATATATATATATATATATATATATATATATATATACTGTATATATATACACACATATATACATACATGTGTATATATATACACATATATATGCTGTATACACACACACACACACACACACACATATATATATATATATATATATATATATATATATATATGCGTGTGAATGTGTGTATACAGCTTTTCCTTTCCAGTTCTCATCGCTATTTCAGGATTGAGGTACGAGGTCCGTATTATGCAATATTCTGTACCCTGGCTGCGAACCTCCACATTGATTAGACCACAGATACATAATTCAAAATGTAATCATTAATAGATCTCTCGAAACACGCTTATAAGTATTGCAGCTTGCCAGGTGATCGAACCTCGATTTTTTTCCTATGAAGTATATCTCCGAAAAGTTCCAGAACATTGTGAGATAAAAAAAAAATCGAAAAAAAACTTAGTTTAAAAAAGTACTATAATAATAATTTTAAACCAGCTCTGAGCAGTCACGTATGACTTTCATAATGTCCTTAGTATGCTTAAGACCTCTGAACAGTCATGTACGACTTTCATTAGCTCTTTAGTATGCTTAACATCTCTGAACAGTCATGTACGACTTTCACAATGTCCCTTAGCATGCTTAACATCTCTGAACAGTCATGTACGACTTTCACAATCTCCTTAGTATGCTCAACACCTCTGAACAGTCATGTACGACTTTCATTAGCTCCTTAGTATGATTAACACCTCTGAACAGTCATGTATGACTTTCACAATGTCCCTTAGTAAGCTTAACACCTCTGAACAGTCATGTACGACTTTCACAATGTCCTTAGTATGCTCAACACCTCTGAACAGTCATGTACGACTTTCACAATGTCCCTTAGCATGCTTAACATCTCTGAACAGTCATGTACGACTTTCACAATGTCCCTTAGTATGCTTAACACCTCTAAACAGTCATGTACGACTTTCACAATGTCCTTAGTATGCTCAACACCTCTGAACAGTCATGTACGACTTTCACAATGTCCCTTAGCATGCTTAACATCTCTGAACAGTCATGTACGACTTTCACAATGTCCTTAGTATGCTCAACACCTCTGAACAGTCATGTACGACTTTCACAATGTCCCTTAGCATGCTTAACATCTCTGAACAGTCATGTACGACTTTCACAATGTCCCTTAGTATGCTTAACACCTCTAAACAGTCATGTACGACTTTCACAATGTCCTTAGTATGCTCAACACCTCTGAACAGTCATGTACGACTTTCACAATGTCCCTTAGCATGCTTAACATCTCTGAACAGTCATGTACGACTTTCACAATCTCCTTAGTATGCTCAACACCTCTGAACAGTCATGTACGACTTTCATTAGCTCCTTAGTATGATTAACACCTCTGAACAGTCATGTATGACTTTCACAATGTCCCTTAGTAAGCTTAACACCTCTGAACAGTCATGTACGACTTTCACAATGTCCTTAGTATGCTCAACACCTCTGAACAGTCATGTACGACTTTCACAATGTCCTTAGTATGCTCAACACCTCTGAACAGTCATGTACGACTTTCACAATGTCCCTTAGCATGCTTAACATCTCTGAACAGTCATGTACGACTTTCACAATGTCCTTAGTATGCTCAACACCTCTGAACAGTCATGTACGACTTTCATTAGCTCCTTAGTATGATTAACACCTCTGAACAGTCATGTATGACTTTCACAATGTCCCTTAGTAAGCTTAACACCTCTGAACAGTCATGTACGACTTTCACAATGTCCCTTAGCATGCTTAACATCTCTGAACAGTCATGTACGACTTTCACAATGTCCTTAGTATGCTCAACACCTCTGAACAGTCATGTACGACTTTCACAATGTCCCTTAGCATGCTTAACATCTCTGAACAGTCATGTACGACTTTCACAATGTCCCTTAGTATGCTTAACACCTCTAAACAGTCATGTACGACTTTCATAATGTCCTTAGTATGCTTAACATCTCTGAACAGTCATGTACGACTTTCACAATGTCCTTAGTAAGCTTAACACCTCTGAACAGTCATGTACGACTTTCATTAGCTCCTTTGTATGCTTAACACTCTTCTTCTTCAGAAGTTCTCCACTGCAAGATAAAATCCCAGCGTTTATATTCCCGAAATAGGGCAGTAGTTCAAGCCTTATTCTGCTGGCATACATTCCTCACCAAACTTCTTCTGGCTCTTGTGTGTGTTGCCGTAACTTTGGCTTCTCCTCTCGGAATTTTAAATTCTCTGATTCAATTACCCTTAGGGCTTAGGGCCTTCCTTGAGAGGCCGTCAACCTTAAAAGTTCCTTGCCATTGGTTAATTCTGCTGGACAATCACTACTTTACAAGGTCTGAGTGTGAAAATTTATAAAAATACTAACATGAAAAAGAAAGCAAGGGTAGAAGGGTCTCTTTAGCTTTGGTAAGCAGCTCTTCTAGGAGAAGGAGACTCCAAAATCAAACCATTGTTCTCCAGAGTGTGAAAATTTATAAAAATACTAACATGAAAAAGAAAGCAAGGGTAGAAGGGTCTCTTTAGCTTTGGTAAGCAGCTCTTCTAGGAGAAGGACACTCCAAAATCATACCGTTGTTCTCTTGTCTTGGATAGTGCCATATCCTCTGTACCATGGTCTTCCACTGTCTTGGGTTAGAGTTCTCTTGCTTGAGGGTACACTCGGGCACGCTATTCTATCTAATTTCTCTTCCTCTTGTTTTGCTGAATTTTTTTATAGTCTGTATAGGAAATATTTATTTTAATGTTACTGCTCTTAAAATATTTTATTTTTCTTAAGTTTCCTTTCCTCAATGGGCTATTTTTCCTTTTGGAACCCCCTGGGCTTATAGCATCCTGCTTTTCCAACCAGGGCTGTAGCTTAAAAAGTAAAAATAATAATAATAATAATAATAATAATAATAATAATAATAATGAAAGGAACTAAAAAAATATGAAAAATCATCTTGCATCTCTGAAAATGTAGATCAAACAAATGACATACCCCAAGATTGAGCACTTGCAAACGACCGCCTTATGCGTATTCAAACGACAATCAAACGACCGCCTTATGCGTATTCAAACGACAATCAAACGACCGCCTTATGCGTATTCAAACGACAATCAAACGACCGCCTTATGCGTATTCAAACGACAATCAAACGACCGCCTTATGCGTATTCAAACGACAATCAAACGACCGCCTTATGCGTATTCAAACGACAATCAAACGACCTCCTTATGCGTATTCAAACGACAATCAAACGACCGCCTTATGCGTATTTAGACGATAATCAAACGACCACCTTATGCGTATTCAAACAATCAAACGACCGCCTTATGCGTATTGAAACGACAATCAAACGACCGCCTTATGCGTATTCAAACAATCAAACGACCGCCTTATGCGTATTTAAACGACAATCAAACGACCGCCTTATGCGTATTCAAACGACAATCAAACGAGCGCCTTATGCGTATTTCAACGACAATTAAAACCTTAACGACAGCATCATACCGTAGAGTGAAACACTTGAGACGCAATTAACCCAGGCTCTCAAGAACAGCAGGCCGAAATGGGATGGTACAAGAAGCGACACTGTGGAATATGGACGATCCATTAAGTGAGATTTGCTGTTAATAGGCCTGGGTTTAGGCGCCCCCCCCCCCCCCCCCCTCAGAGGCTGGTACGAGCAGTGTTGCCAGGTTTTCTAAATGAGAAAAGGGCCAATTTCTAATCAACAGAAGATTTAAAAGGCCAATCATTAGTAAAAAAAAGGCCAAATACATATATTTAAGAGCCACCTTTTTTCATATTACTAAATCATCGGAAGCTTTAAATGGCCGAACCATTAGTAGAAAAAGGCCCCCCCCCAAAAAAAAAAAATAGTATTTCAGGGCCACCTTTTTTGCATATTACTAAATCATCGGAAGCTTTACAATGGCCAACCCATTAGTAGAAAAAGGCCCCAAAAATAGTATTTAAGGGCCACCTTTTTTCATGATATTACTAAATCAACAGAAGTTTTAAATGGCCAACACATTAGTAGAAAAAGGCACCCCCCAAAAATATAGTATTTCAGGGCCACCTTTTTTCATGATATTACTAAATCAACAGAGGCTTTAAATGGCCAACCAATTAGTAGAAAAAGGCCCCAAAAATAGTATCTTAGAAAAAGGCCAAAAAAAAAAAAAAAAACAGTATTTCAGCGCCACCTTTTTTTTCATATTATAAATCAACAGAAGCTTAAAATGGCCAACACATTAGTAGAAAAAGGCCACCCCAAACAAATAGTATTTCAGGGCCACCTTTTTTTCATATTACTAAATCATCGGAAGCTTTAAATGGCCAAACCATTAGTAGACCATTAGTAGAAAAAGGCCAAATATATATCACTTAAGGGCCACCTTTTTTTCATATTACTAAATCAACAGAAGCTTTAAATGGCCAAACCATTAGAAGAAAAAGGCCAAATATATAGTATTTAAGGGCCACCTTTTTTCATATTACTAAATCAACAGAAGCTTTAAAAGGCCACCCCATTAGTAGAAAAAGGCCCCAAAAATAGTATTCAAGAGCCACCTTTTTTCATGATATTACTAAATCAAAAGAAGTTTTAGATGGCCAAACCATTAGTAAAAAAAGGCCAAATATATAGTATTTAAGGGCCACCTTTTTTGGATATTACTAAATCAACAGAAGTTTTAAATGGCCAACACATTAGTAGAAAAAGGCCTCAAAAATAGTATTTAAGGGCCACCTTTTTTTCTTGATATTACTAAATCATCAGAAGCTTTAAAAGGCCAACACATTAATAGAAAAAAAGCCAAATATATAGTATTTAAGGGCCACCTTTTTTTCATGATATTACTAAATCAACAGAAGCTTTAAATGGCCAACCCATTAGTAGAAAAAGGCCCCAAAAATAGTATTTAAGAGCCACCTTTTTTTCATGATATTACTAAATCAACAGAGACTTTAAATGGCCAACCCATTATTAGAAAAAGGCCAAATATATAGTATTTAAGGGCCACCTTTTTTTTCATATTACTAAATCATCAGAAGCTTTAAATGGCCAACCCATTAGTAGAAAAAGGCCCCAAAAATAGTATCTAGGAGACACCTTTTTCATGATATTACTAAATCAAAAGAAGTTTTAAATGGCCAACACATTAGTAGAAAAAGGCCAAATATATACTGTAGTATTTAAGGCCAGCCTTTTTCCTATTACTAGAGGCCAACCAATTTAAAAATAGGCCAAATTTGAGTTTTTTTGGCCTAAAAATGGAAAAGCTAGCAACCCTGAAGGGCTTGCTAAACTTCTAATCAACCAAACTTTAAAAGGCCGATCCATTAGTAGAAAAAGGCCAAATATATAATCTTTAAGGCCCGCCTTTTTACATACCAATAAAGGCCAACCAATTTAAGAAAAGGCCAAATTTGAGGTTTTTGGCCTGAAAAGGCCAACCAATTTAATAAAAGGTTAATTTTGAGGTTTTTTTGGGCCTGAAAAGGCCAACCAATTTAAAAAAAAAAAAAAGTTAAATTTGAGTTTTTTTGGGCCTGAAAAAGGCCAACCAATTTAAGAAAGGTTAAATTTGAGGTTTTTTGCCCCTAAAAGAGGCCAAACTGGCAAGCCTTTTAAAGGCCAACCAATTTAAAAAAAAGTCAAATTTGAGTTTTTTTGGCCTGAAAAAGGCCAACCAATTTTAAAAAAAGGTTAAATTTG
>NC_090725.1:331307414-331312414 GCF_036898095.1 Palaemon carinicauda | reverse complement strand
CCCCTAGGGCGGCAATAGAGCCCTGCGTTCCTCTCCAGTGCTTTTATTCATATTTGGCGGTGGTTAATGGTTGTCACGGTAACTTATTAATTTTTTATGTAGGCCTCATCACGGCTGGGTCTCTAAATGGCATATGTGTATCAAGCCATTAGGAAAATTCTCCTTCACTTTAAAGTCGTTATATTCCTGCTGCTGGGAGGAAGGACACTAGTGACTGGTACAATAGCATAAGCTACCAGGGTCTAAGCGATGTCAAGCAGGGCAGCCGATCGGGTCTACAGTCTACCCTAAAGAGCCAAAGCAAAGTCCTTCACTCTCGCTGCTGGGAGGAAGGACGCTGCTGACTGGTACAACAATAGCATACGCTACTGGGGTCTAAGCGATGTCAGACAGGGCAGCCGATCGGGACTACGGTCTACCCCAAAAAGCCAAAGCAAAGTCCTTCATTCTCACTGCTGGGAGGAAGGACGCTGCTAAATGGTACAACACATGAATACAGCCTACCGGGGTCTAAGCGATGTCATGCAGGGCAGCCGAACAGGACTACGGTCTACCCGAAAAAGCCAAAGCAAAGTCCTTCATTCTCGCTGCTGGGAGTAAGGACGCTGATGACTGGTACAACACATGAATATATGCGACCGGTCGAAGCGATGTCAAGCAGGGCAGCCGATCGGGACTACGGTCTACCCCAAAAAGCCAAAGCAAAGTCCTTCATTCTCGCTGCTGGGAGGAAGGACGCTGCTAAATGGTATACGCTACCGGGGTCTAAGTGATATCAGGCAGGGCAGCTGATCGCGACTTTGATCTACCGCAAAAAGCCAAAGCAAAGTCCTTCAAAAAGAAGGCAATTGTGTTTTCATGTAGGCCTCATCGTATATGTGTATCAAGTCATTAGGCAAATTCTCCCTTCACTTTAAAGTCGTTCTATTCTCGCTGCTGGGAGGAAGGACGCTGCTGACTGGTACAACAAGAGCATACGCTACCGGGGCTTAAGCGATGTCAGGCAGGGCAGCCGATCGGGATTACGGTCTACCGCAAAAAGCAAGGGCAAAGTCCTTCATTCTCGCTGCTGGGTGGAAGGACGCTGCTGACTGGTATAACAATAGCATACGCTACCGGGGTCTAAGCGATGTCAGGCAGGGCAGCCAATCGGGATTACGGTCTACCCCCAAAAAGCCAAAGCAAAGTCCTACATTCTCACTGCTGGGAGGAAGGACGCTGCTGACTGGTACAATAGCATACGCTACCAGGGTCTAAGCGATGTCAGGCAGGGCAGCCGATTGGGTCTACGGTCTACCGCAAAAAGCCAAAACAAAGTCCTTCATTAACGCCGCTGGGTGGAAGGACACCGGTGACTGGTACAACAATAGCATACGCTACCGGGGTCTAAGCGATGTCAAGCAGGGCAGCCGATCGGGTCTACAGTCTACCCCAAAGAGCCAAAGCAAAGTCCTTCACTCTCGCTGCTGGGAGGAAGGACGCTGCTGACTGGTACAACAATAGCATACGCTACCGGGGTCTAAGCGATGTCAGACAGGGCAGCCGATCGGGACTACGGTCTACCCCCAAAAAGCCAAAGCAAAGTCCTTCATTCTCACTGCTGGGAGGAAGGACGCTGCTAAATGGTACAACACATGAATACAGCCTACCGGGGTCTAAGCGATATCAGACAGGGCAGCCGAACAGGACTTCGGTCTACCCTAAAAAGCCAAAGCAAAGTCCTTCATTCTCACTGCTGGGAGGAAGGACGCTGCTAAATGGTACAACAAGAGCATAAGCTACCCAGGTCTAAGCGATGTTAAGCAGGGCAGCCAATCGGGATTACGGTCTACCCCCAAAAAGCCAAAGCAAAGTCCTTCATTCTCGCTGCTGGGAGGAAGGACGCTGCTAAATGGTACAACAATAGCATACGCTACCGGGGTCTAAGCGATGTCAGGCAGGGCAGCTGATCGGGACTACGGACTACTCCAAAAGCCCAAAGCAAAGTCCTTCATTCTCGCTGCTGGGAGGAAGGACGCTGGTGACTGGTAAAACACATGGATATGCGCTACCGGGTTCTAAGCGATGTCAGGCAGGGCAGCCGATCGGGACTACGGTCTACCCCAAAAAGCCAAAGCAAAGTCCTTCATTCTCACTGCTGGGAGGAAAGACGCTGCTGAATGGTACAACAATAGCATACACTACCGGGGTCTAAGCGATGTCAGGCAGGGCAGCCGATCGGAACTACGGTCTACCCCCAAAAAGCCAAAGCAAAGTCCTTCATTCTCGCTGCTGGGAGGAAGGACGCTGCTAAATGGTACAACAATAGCATACCCTACCGGGGTCTAAGTGATATCAGGCAGGGCAGCTGATCGCGACTTCGATCTACCGCAAAAAGCCAAAGCAAACTCCTTCAAAAAGAAGGCAATTGTGTTTTCATATAGGCCTCATAACTGCTGGGTCTCCAAATGGCATTAGGCAAATTCTCCCTCCGCTTTAAAGTCGTTATATTCCTGCTGCTGAGAGGAAGAACGCTGGTGACTGGTACAACAATAGCATATGCTACCGGGGTCTAAGCCATGTCAAGCAGGGCAGCCGATTGGCACTACGGTCTACCCTAAAAAGCCAAAGCAAAGTCCTTCATTATCGCTGCTGGGAGGAAGGACGCTGGTGACTGGTACAGCACATGGATATGCGCTACAGGGGTCTAAGCGATGTCAGGCAGGGCAGCCGATCAGGTCTACAGTCTACCCCCAAAAAGCCAAAGGAAAGTCCTTCATTCTCGCTGCTGGAAGGAAGGACGCTGGTAACTGATACAATAGCATACGCCACCGGGGTCTAAGGGATGTTAAGCAGGGCAGTCGATCGGGTCTACGGTCTACCCCAAAAACCCAAAGCAAAGTCCTCCATTCTCGCTGCTGGGAGGAAGGACACCGGTGAATGGTACAACACATGGACAAGTGCTACCGGATTCTAAGCGATGTCAGGCAGGGCAGCCGACAGGACTACAGTCTACCCCAAGAAGCCAGAGCAAGGTCCTTCAAAAAGAAGGCAATTGTGTTTTCATATAGGCCTCATAACTGCTGGGTCTCAAAATGGCATATGTGTATCAAGTCATTAGGCAAATTCTCCTTCACTTTAAAGGCGTTATATTCCTGCTGCTGGGAGGAAGAACGCTGGTGACTGGTACAACAATAGCATACGCTACCGGGGTCTAAGCGATGTTAAGTAGTGCAGCCGATCGGGTCTACGGTCTACCCTAAAAAGCCAAAGTAAAGTCCTTCATTCTCGCTGCTGGGAGGAAGGACGCTGCTGACTGGTACAACAATAGCATACGCTACCGGGGTCTAAGCGATGTCATGCAGGGCAGCCGAACAGGACTACGGTCTACCCGAAAAAGCCAAAGCAAAGTCCTTCATTCTCGCTGCTGGGAGGAAGGACGCTGCTAAATGGTACAACACATGAATACAGCCTACCGGGGTCTAAGCGATGTCAGGCAGGGCAGCCGATCGGGACTACGGTCTACCCACAAAAAGACAAAGCAAAGTCTTTCAAAAAGAAGGCAATTGTGTTTACCCCATACGAATGGGAGAAAAAAGCATGTTACTAGAAGAAGATATTCTCTTTTTCTCGAGTTGTTCCTATTCCCAATGAGGAAATGAAACATGGAAATAAATAAACTACAGGAGAAGTGATGAACAATTAAAATAAAACATTTTATGAACAGTGACAACTTTAAAATATATCTTTCATATATAAAGTATAAAAAACTAAAACAAGAGAAATAAGATAAATTAGCGTGCCTGAGTGTACCCTCAAGATAGAGAACTCTACTCCAAGATGGTGGAATGTGTGCAATATAAGTACATAAATGGGTGATTATGGTCATAGCTATGGCTTTGCCACATATTACCATACGTCATCAAAGCCCACCTTACGTATATATATGCACACACACACACATATATATATATATATATATATATATATATATATATATATATATGTATGTATGTATGTATATGTATATGTATAGTGTGCGTGTGTGTATTTTCCAGGAAGTACTTGGCGGCACAAATTTAAACAAGAAATATTTCTGATGTTGTGCATGAATATATATTCTACATGAAGCAGAAAGAAAAACCACAGAGCTTGTCACACCTAAACGTTTGATAATTCTAATAAAAGCACTAGCCTCAAACTATGTTAGACATTGATGAAAAATATATGCATTGAATCTATAAGCATAGTACAGAAGGACTATAGAAGCTGCAAAAATTCCAGGCAAAATAAGCCCCACCCCTGATGACGTCATAGCCAACCACGTTGTCTCCCATTTCAGCAGCGGTCTTAATACACACCCTTACAAATTTCACATTTTACTAACATATCACTTGATGTGGATGTATTGTGACAGCTGTTAACATGATTGGCTATGACGTCATCAGGGGGGCGGGGCTTACTTTGCCCAGAATCTCTGCTGTGACTATGTAGCAGGAAGAAACCGATGTTAATAATCACTTTAAGTGGATGTATTGTGACAATTGTCAACATGATTGGCTATGACGTCATCAGGGGGCGAGGCTTACTTTGCCCGGAATCTCTGAGGTGACTATATAAGAGGATGAAGCCGATTCTAAAAATCCCTTTACGTGGATGTATTGTGACCACTGTTAACTTGATTGGCTATGTCGTCATCAGGGGCGGGGCTTATTTCGCACGGAATCTTTGCTGACTATATAGAAGGAAGAAGCCGATTCTAATAATCTCTAAGTAGATGTATTGTGACCACCGTTAACGTGATTGACTATGACGTCATCAGGGGGCGGGGCTTATTTCACACTGAATCTCTGCTATGACTATATAGGAGGAAGAAGCCGTTTCTAATAATCACTTTAAGTGCATGTATTCTGACAACTGTTAACATGATTGGCTATGACATCATCAGGGGGCGGGGCTTACTTTGCCTCGAATCTCTGCTGTGACTATATAGCAGGAAGAAACCGATGCTAATAATAACT
>NC_090725.1:331294914-331297414 GCF_036898095.1 Palaemon carinicauda | reverse complement strand
TTTTATAAATGATAGAGGCTGATATAAAGATTCAAAGGAGACTTTTAGCAACTATGTCGCGGTATTGCCAACCGATGCTTCTATGTTTTATAGATGATAGAGGCTGATATAAAGATTCAAAGGAGACTTTTAGCAACTATGCCGCGGTATTGCCAACCGATTCTTCTATGTTTTATAAATGATAGACGCTGACATAAAGATTCAAAGGAGACTTTTAGCAACTATGCCGTGGTATTGCCAACCGATGCTTCTATTTTTTATAAATGATAGAGGCTGATATAAAGATTCAAAGGAGACTTTTAGCAACTATGCCGCGGTATTGCCAACCGATTCTTCTATGTTTTATAAATGATAGAGGCTGATATAAAGATTCAAAGGATACTTTTATCAACTATGTCGCGGTATTGCCAACCGATGCTTCTATGTTTTATAGATGATAGAGGCTGATATAAAGATTCAAAGGAGACTTTTAGCAACAATGCGACGGTATTGCCAACCGATGCTTCTATGTTTTATAAATGATAGAGGCTGATATAAAGATTCAAAGGATACTTTTATCAACTATGTCGCGGTATTGCCAACCGATGCTTCTATGTTTTATAGATGATAGAGGCTGATATAAAGATTCAAAGGAGACTTTTAGCAACTATGCGACGGTATTGCCAACCGATGCTTCTATGTTTTATAAATGATTGAGGCTGATATAAAGATTCAAAGGAGACTTTTAGCAACTATGCCGCTGTATTGCCAACCGATGCCTCTATGTTTTATAAATGATAGAGGCTGATATAAAGATTCAAAGGAGATTTTTAGCAACTATGCCGCGGTATTGCCAACCGATGCTTCTATGTTTTATAAATGATAGAGGCTGATATAAAGATGCAAAGGAGACTTTTAGCAACTATGCCACGGTATTGCCAACCGATGCTTCTATGTTTTATAGATGATAGAGGCTGATATAAAGATGCAAAGGAGACTTTTAGCAACTATGCCACGGTATTGCAACCGATGCTTCTATGTTTTATAAATGATAGAGGCTGATATAAAGATTCAAAGGAGACTTTTAGCAACTCTGCCGCGGTATTGCCAACCGATGCTTCTATGTTTTATAGATGATAGAGGCTGATATAAAGAGACTTTTAGCAACTATGCCGCGGTATTGCCAACCGATGCTTCTATGTTTTATAAATGATAGAGGCTGATATAAAGATGCAAAGGAGACTTTTAGCAACTATGCCGCAGTATTGCCAACCGATAGTGCTCCGTTTTATAAATGATGAAGGCTGAACCTATCAGGTGGTTTCCCTAAATTTCCCTGCGGGTGAGCAACCCGCCCATCCCTTCCACTGAGGTAAACCCCTGTGGAGGAAAAGGCCACGAGGGAGCGAAATGGCCTTTTGCAAGATGTAAAGGAAGAAGAAGAAGATGATTACGAAGAAGGAAAATGCCTCGAGGGGGAAATATGAAGAGGGAGTGATAACTGGCCGACTGGTAATAAAAGGGTGGATGGAATAGGATAGATAGAAAGAAAGGGAGGATAAATGGGATATTTTGGGATAACATTTCCCGTAATGGTGATGCAAATGATGATGAGCGTGTTGCTGATTATGCTCATAACAAAGCCATTTTTTCAAAAGCGGGGTAAAAAGCAGATGAGACCTTCAAAACACAGTTTCTTGCTTGAGGGTACATTCGGACAGACAATTCTAACTTTTTTTTTTTTTTTAAGTTTTTATAGTTTATATATGAATGATTTATTCTAATGTTATTACTGTTCTTAAAATATTTTTTTAATCGTTATTTAATTCTCTTGTAGTTTATCAATTTCCATATATCCTTTCCTCACTGAGCTATTTTCCCTGTTGGAGCCCTTGGGCTTATAGCATGTTGCTTTTCCAACTAGGGTTGAAGCTTAGCACGTAATAATAATAATAATAATAATAATAATAATAATAATAATAATAATAATAACTACAAAGTAAAATAAGCCAGAAAAGCTGGATTTTAAGTCATAATCTAGATGCCAATGGATATATATTTGTCACGAGAGATGCACCAGAGTTACAAGGAATTACAAGGATTTTGGATGTCTCAATGACTTTCTAGTCCATCCGGGAAGACTCCATTTACTTTTGCGCTTAGAAAGTTGTTACTTATTTCCTTTCCTCACTGGGTTATTTTTTCCAGTTGGAGCCCTAGAGCTTATAGCATCTTGCTTTTCCAACTAGGGTTTCAGCTTAGCAAGTAATAATAATAATAATAGTAATAATGATAATAATAATAATATTACTTTTGCATTTAGAGAGTTGTTTCTAATTTCCTTTCCTCACTGGGCTATTTTTCCCAGTTGGACCCCTAGGGCTTATAGCACCTTGCCTTTCCAACTAGGGTTTTAGCTTAGCAAGTAATAATGATAATAATAATAATAATAATAATAATAATAATAATAATAATAATAATAATAATAATATGATCTTGTCTAACTTATTCATGAACTCGT
>NC_090725.1:331280546-331290546 GCF_036898095.1 Palaemon carinicauda | reverse complement strand
CGTGTCTGAGGCCTTTGTCCTGCAGTGGACTAGAAACGGCTGCATTTGTTATGTTGTTGTTTTTGTTGTTGGAGAACGAAACAAGACGAAACAGATACTAAAGGTAGAACGTATCTGATTTCTGATCCAGTTTCATCAGAAGAGATGCTCACTAGAACGTCAGCCTTGCAAGCCAAATCCCCCAATGTGGTGCCCAACCACAGCAGTGGCCTCCCCAGTAAAAAGCTTAAAATCACGGTCCCGCGCAGGGATCGATCTGCTGCCATGCGAATGCTAGGCGAACACGTTAAGATTGTACTAGCAAGGAGATCCCCAGTAAACAGCTTAAACTAACGGTCCTGCACTGGGATCGATCTGCTGCCATGCAAATTCTAGGCGAACACGTAGGTCTCTGTACTAGATATGAAACTAGTGTAAAAATGAGCTGTTAACAATTTGTCTTTTAGTGGTTAATGGGAGAATGAGATTCTTCATAATGCAGTTAATTATAATAGTCAGGCCTTCTCCACCACGAGGCTTACTACTACACAGTATTCAAGAAGTTTTATTCCAGCTATGACCAGGCTGTGGAATAATCTTCCTAATGGGGGAGTTGAATCAGTAGAACTTCAAAGGTTCAAACTTGCATCAAATGTTTTTATGTTCAACATATATATATATATATATATATACGTACACACATCTATATATATATATATATATATATATATATATATATATATATATATATATATATACTGTATATATATATATATATTTATATATATAAAATATATATATTTACATATATACAGTATATAATATATATACATAAATAAATATATATATATATATATATATATATATATATATATATATATATATATAGATGTGTGTACGTATATATATATATATATATATATATATATATATATATATATATATATACATATCTCGTGCGTCAGTGCTAATATTAATGCTTTTTACCAGGCTAAAAGTACACGCAACTATTAATAAAGGCACGGCCAAGTGATGAAAATTGTACGACTCTACACGGTGTTATTAATTCTAGATCAGTTTCGTCCCCAAGTCCGCTATTTCTCCAGGGACATCCGATATTCCGGATAACAAATTGGGCCTCCAGTCATCCGGACACGCTCATAGGTCCTTTTAGTTCGAGATCCTACGTCAAACGATAGTCCTTTTACCCACTACGCATTCATATAACTTTTACTAAATTTTTTCGAAAGGATTTTAATGTTATTACTGTACCTAAGATGTTTTATGTTGTTCATTACTTCTTTTGTAGTTTATTTATTTCCTTATTTCCTTTCCTCACTAGGCTGTTTTTCCCTGTTGGAGCCCTTGGGCTTGTAGCATCCTGCTTTCCCAACTAGGGTTGTATCTTGGTAAATAATAATAATAATAATAATAATAATAATTATAATAATAATAATAATAATAATGATAAAGTTAACAATAATAATAATAATAATAATAATAATAATGATAAAGTTAATAATAATAATGATAAAGTTATTAATAATAATAATAATAATAATAATAATAATAATATTTCATATATGGATGAGTGTTTTTTTATGAAAATAAATCTAAAATTGATAAGTTTCATCGTAATGTTTACGAACGCAAGAGTTTAGAGAGAGAGAGAGAGAGAGAGAGAGAGAGAGAGAGAGAGAGAGAGAGAGAGAGAGAGAGAGAGAGACATTGATTGATTTAAAGTTTTCTGGCATCCTGACATCTAAGGTCATTGACGCCGGAGAGAGAGAGAGAGAGAGAGAGAGAGAGAGAGAGAGAGAGAGAGAGAGAGAGAGAGAGAGAGTCTAATAATTATAATTGGCTTAAATATCTATTATACATATCTCTTATACTAAAATACATATGCTTGCTTGCATGTAATGTATGTAAGGGGAAGGGTCGATTTTGTTTATAATTTCCATGCAAACAAAATTAATACCATTTTTTATATCTGAAGCAATATTGCTGAAGCTACCAAACCCCATTAGATGAAAATAACACAATATAGAATCGGATCTGCCAAACAACCACAACTTCGTGACAAATGATTTGAGAAATTGATAACTAAAACTCCAGGTGGGGTCTAGAATAAAAATAATGGGGTTGGGATAATTATGGGAAACGGAGTTTGAAAAGAATATTTTTTTCTTGGAAGCTTAAATCTTTGGAGACTATGTTTGGAGTTTGTGTTTTTCCACTTCAGTTTAGTGAAGATTATATCTATGCTGACTAATTAAGAGAAAGTTTGAGAAGAAATCGCCAATATTTGTGTTGTTTCTATAGAATTATCAGTTTTATTTTTTTTTTGGCATTTTCAATCTTCTTGAAATATTGAGCAAAATACAAATTCATGAAGCCTAGCTTCTTGATTAGTATAGTTGTAAAGTATTCGCTTAGCATTCGCATGACAGCAGATCGATCCCAGCCAGGGAGCGTGAGTTTAAGCTGTTTACTGGGGAGGCTGGAAAATATTAACAATAAAATGTTCTAAAAACAGTAACATAGTTGGAAAAGCAAGCAGCTATAAACCCAATGGCTCCAATAGGAAAAAAACAGCCCAGTGAGGATAGGAAATAATGAAATAAACGATGAGAAAAAAAATTAACAATAAAACATTTTAAAAACAGTAGCAACATCAAAAACGTTGCTAGGACATATAGCAAGCAATAAGCCCATTTTGATATAACATTAGCTGGTGCTTGCAAAACTTTCAAAGTGTTTTTTTGTTCGCCTTCTCTAATGGATATCTGAGCCTTTGTTGGCTGCAATAATGTAATTTTCGGGTTTTCAGAATGACTGCCTTTTCTTTGTTCTTTGGTACAGAGAGAGAGAGAGAGAGAAAGAGAGAGAAAGAGAGAGATGCATTTGCAGGAAACAATTCATATTCCTCATTAGATTTCTCAATCAATATATTAAATAACATTTTCCAGAGAGAGAGAGAGAGAGAGAGAGAGAGAGAGAGAGAGAGAGAGAGATGCATTCGTAGGAATCAAATCATATTTGCAATAAGATTTTTTATTCAAGATACTAAGTAGGCCTAATATTTTCTAAAGAGAGAGAGGAGAGAGAGAGAGAGAGAGAGAGAGAGAGAGAGAGAGAGAGATGCATTTGTAGGAATCAAATCATATTTGCAATAACACGTCTTTATTCAAGATTTTAAGTAGGCCTAATATTTTCTATATATATATATATAGAGAGAGAGAGATGCATTCGTAGGAATCAAATCATATTTGCAATAACACTTCTTTATTCAAGATTTTAAGTAGGCCTAATATTTTCTATATATATATATATAGAGAGAGAGAGAGAGAGAGAGAGAGAGAGAGAGAGAGAGAGAGAGAGAAACTTAGTTTAAACATTTCGAGAATTTTTATGATCTTGTCTAACTTATTCTTGAACTCGTTTACCCTCTTACTGTTCACTAAATCCGCTGGTAGTGTATCCCAAGTATTTGCTATTTTGTATGGAGAGAGAGAGAGAGAGAGAGAGAGAGAGAGAGAGAGAGAGAGAGAGAGAGAGAGAGTAGAAAATGCACTCCTGTGGATGTTTCTGCGAAGCGGCAGGAAACATGTGGTCTCAACGAGACATCAAAGAAACAGGTGGTAGCAATGGATAACTCACAAGAAAAGTGTTTCTTCTCCCCTCCCCTTTATCTAGGGGCCATTACCCCCCCCCCCCCTCTGTGGGGCAATATGGAAGACCTCAAGCCACCAGGGCTGTTGTCAACAAATGGACAACACAGACTAGCGTGTATGGTCATATATTAGGGCCTATATTGCGCTGATATTTAGCCGTTGTGATATTGGAGTCTAGGCTTAAGTCTTCATGGAATACTCACTTCCCTTCTTTCCATAATATACAATTGATAAAAACGTTAATGCTTTAATTAAGGTTTAAAGGCCACTCATAAATTGCAGAGGCCAGCACCCAAGCCCCCTTTCCACCCAAGCTAGGGACAGGGAAGGCCAGGCAATGGCTGCTGATGACTCCGCAGTTAGACCTATAGGCTTCACCAAATACCCCATCATTAGCTCACAAAGACGGTGAGGTTGCAACGACCAAAGAAACTAACTCTCTAGCTGCAGTAGGACTTGAACCCTAAGCCAGTAGATCGCCAGGTAGGGACGTTACCACATAGGCCTTAATTAAGGTTTAAAGCCCAATCATGAATGGCAGAGGCAAGGGACAATGCTCAAGAAACTGACCTTATACATATGATCAGCACCTAAGCTAGGACCAGGGAAGGCCAGGCAATGACTGCTGATGACTCAGTAGGTAGACCTATAGGCTCCACCAAATCCCGAATTATTAACTCACAATGATAGTGAGGCTGTGGCAACCAAAGAAACTAACGAGTTTGAGCGGGACTCGAAGTCTGGCGATCACTAGTCAGTGACGCTACCGCAAGCTTTAATTAAGGTTAAAAGGCAGATCATGAATGGCAGAAGCAAGGGACAATGCTCAAGAAACTGACCTTATACATATGATCAGCACCATAGCCCCTTTTCCACCCAAGCTAGGACCAGGGAAAGCCAGGCAATGGCTGCTGATGACTCAGCAGGTAGACCTATAGGCTCCTCACATCCCCCCATCCATAGCTCACAAGGATGGTGAGGGTACAGACACTACAAGAAACTATTGAGGTCGGGTAAGACTCGAACCCCAGGCAGGCAGATCGCCAGACAGGACTGTTTCCAATAGTCCACCACAAATTAGCTGAACATATGAAAATGACAGATAACAGCTGGCCTTTAAGAATAACTGAATGGCTCCCTAGAAATTGCAAAAGAAACAGAAGGAAGAGAAGACGATGGATTGACGAGCAAAGAAAATTCGCGAGTTTAGACTGGCAAACAGACGGGACTGGAAAGACACAATAGAATGGCTCCCTCGAGATTGCAAAAGAAACAGGAGAAGGAAGAGAAGACGATGGATTAACGAGCAAAGAAAATTTCCGGGTGTGGATTAGCATAGGAGTAGCACAAACAGGCGGGAGTGGAAGGAGATTTCTGAGGCCTTTGTCCTGCCGTGGACTTGCAACGGCTGGTGACGATGATCACAGTAAAGTAATGAATTCGACAGAAGTTGTTTATGCAATATTAAATATTAAATTTCATAGATATCTCAAAAATTCTTGAAAACTGGGGAGGTTAGACCTATGTGAATAACTAAATGCATTCTGGTTTGTTGCAGTCAATGCATCTAATTTATTTATTACTGGATTTAAAGTTTGGTTTGAGTCTCGTTAATCATTCTAAATTGTGTATTTCACTCGTAATAATAAATGAAATTAACCCATCTTGAAAGAGCAATTATTTAATTTAGTTTCCCATTGCATCTCGGGAAGAACACATATTAGGCCTAAAGTTTGTCAAGAATATTTCACATTATCCTCTATATAATAAGTAGCAAATGTCTTGGAATATATATATATATATATATATATATATATATATATATATATATATATATATATATATATATATATATATATATCCATCAAACCACGCTCACCTCTCTCCGTCCCTCATGTAGGGGAGAGAGGAAGTAGTCATGCCCCGGTGAGAGAGAGAGTGCGTGTCTATCTAAATATTTTACCCGTCATTTTTTGACGGATCGCGTACACTAGTAAAGACTAAACCTCAATGATATATAAAACATAACTTTAGTTCAGCTACAACTGCCTTTGTTAGCATAGGCCTAAGTGACATTTTACTTGTCTTCATAAGAGCTAATTTGAACGAACATAATAAAACGACTTTGGAGATCCTGTAAAGTGTAGGGTTCCCCTGCTCTACAGGACAGGGAAAAAACAGTCCATAAAGGAAAGTAAATATGTAATAAGCAGCATTTCATCGTGAAATTGTTCTTATAACTATAAAAAATATACTAATTACTACAAGTAATGTTGATTTCTTTAAAAATCAGAAATTGTTCCTTGTTAACGTACTAGGCGTTCATGCAAAAAGCCAAAGGTGTGGTTTTTTGTGTTGCCTGTGACTAATATGTTCAAGAATAGGATAATGGGTGTTCAAGAACAGGGTAGGTGTTCAAGAATAGATTGTGTTCAAGAACAGGCTGTGTTCATGAATAAGTTGTGTTCTAGAATAGGCTGTGTTCAAGAATAGGTCGGGTGTTCAAGAATAGGCTGGGTGTTCAAGAACAGGCTGGGTGTTCAAGAATAGGCTGAGTGTTCAAGAATAGGTTGAAAGTTTAAGAATAGGCTGTGTTCAAGAACAGACTTTGTTCCAAAGAAGGCTAAGTGTTCAAGAACAGGCTGAGTGGTCAAGAACAGGCTTTGTTCAAGAATAGACTAAGTGTTCAAGAACAGGTTGGGTGTTCAAGAATAGGCTGAGTGTTCAAGAACAGGCTTTGATCAAAAACAGACTGGGTGATCAAGAATAGGCTTTGTTTAGGAATATGCTGTGTTTAAGAATAGACCGAATGTTAAAAGAATAAGTATAAAGTACTAGACTGACTAGGCCTATGGCCTTAAGGAGACAATTTAATGTTTATCTATTTCCTTTCCTCACTGGGCTATTTTTCCCTGTAGGAGCCCTTAGTATTATAGCATCCTGCAATTCCAATCGTGGCTGTAGATTAGCTAATAAGAATAATAATAATAATAATAATAATAAAATTAGTTGTGATATAAAGACCTGCAATGCAATGAATAAAATTAGTTGTGATATAATGACCTGTAATGCAAAGAATAAAATTAGTTGTGATATAAAGACCTGTAATGCAAAGAATAAAATTAGTTGTGATATAAAGACCTGTAATGCAATGAATAAAATTAGTAGGGATATAATGACCTGTAATGCAATGAATAAAATTAGTTGTGATATAAAGATCTGCAATGCAATGAATGAAATTAGTTGAGATATAAAGACATGTAATGCAATGAATTAAATTAGTTGTGATATAATGACCTGTAATACAATGAATAAAATTAGTTGGGATATAAAATTGGTTTGTGAGCTTACCTTGATTTCTATAGTATTTTGTTATACAAGATTCGTTGTCCATTGCTGCTTCAATACGTCTGGGAAGACAGTTTTAACGAGGTTCTATCAAATCCAAGGTTTAATACTGTTCCAGGCAAACGATGATAGCAGTCTTGATTTTGACAGTGTTGGAACATTCAACTTCTTGTAAACGTTGTTATACAATAGACCAGAGGTTTTTCAATATGAATATTGAATAATGTGGCTAGCCACGTGTTTGGACCAGAGGTTTTTCAATATCAATAATGAATAATGTGGCTAGTCACGTGTTTGGACCAGAGGTTTTTCAATATCAATAATGAATAATGTGGCTAGCCACGTGTTTGGACCAGAGGTTTTTCAATATCAATAATGAATAATGTGGCTAGCCACGTGTTTGGACCAGAGGTTTTTCAATATCAATAATGAATAATGTGGCTAGCCACGTGTTTGGACCAGAGGTTTTTCAATATGAATAATGAATAATGTGGCTAGCCACGTGTTTGGACCAGAGGTTTTTCAATTTGAATAATGAATAATGTGGCTAGTCACGTGTTTGGACCAGAGGTTTTTCAATATGAATAATGAATAATGTGGCTAGCCACGTGTTTGGACCAGAGGTTTTTCAATATGAATAATGAATAATGTGGCTAGCCACGTGTTTGGACCAGAGGTTTTTCAATATGAATAATGAATAATGTGGCTAGCCACGTGTTTGGACCAGAGGTTTTTCAATATGAATAATGAATAATGTGGCTAGCCACGTGTTTGGACCAGAGGTTTTTCAATATGAATAATGAATAATGTGGCTAGCCACGTGTTTGGACCAGAGGTTTTTCAATATCAATAATGAATAATGTGGCTAGTCACGTGTTTGGACCAGAGGTTTTTCAATATGAATAATGAATAATGTGGCTAGCCACGTGTTTGGACCAGAGGTTTTTCAATATCAATAATGAATAATGTGGCTAGCCACGTGTTTGGACCAGAGGTTTTTCAATATCAATAATGAATAATGTGGCTAGCCACGTGTTTGGACCAGAGGTTTTTCAATATCAATAATGAATAATGTGGCTAGTCACGTGTTTGGACCAGAGGTTTTTCAATATCAATAATGAATAATGTGGCTAGTCACGTGTTTGGACCAGAGGTTTTTCAATATCAATAATGTGGCTAGCCACGTGTTTGGACCAGAGGTTTTTCAATATCAATAATGAATAATGTGGCTAGTCACGTGTTTGGACCAGAGGTTTTTCAATATCAATAATGAATAATGTGGCTAGCCACGTGTTTGGACCAGAGGTTTTTCAATATCAATAATGAATAATGTGGCTAGTCACGTGTTTGGACCAGAGGTTTTTCAATATCAATAATGAATAATGTGGCTAGCCACGTGTTTGGACCAGAGGTTTTTCAATATCAATAATGAATAATGTGGCTAGTCACGTGTTTGGACCAGAGGTTTTTCAATATCAATAATGAATAATGTGGCTAGCCACGTGTTTGGACCAGAGGTTTTTCAATATCAATAATGAATAATGTGGCTAGCCACGTGTTTGGACCAGAGGTTTTTCAATATCAATAATGAATAATGTGGCTAGTCACGTGTTTGGACCAGAGGTTTTTCAATATCAATAATGAATAATGTGGCTAGCCACGTGTTTGGACCAGAGGTTTTTCAATATCAATAATGTGGCTAGCCACGTGTTTGGACCAGAGGTTTTTCAATATCAATAATGAATAATGTGGCTAGTCACGTGTTTGGACCAGAGGTTTTTCAATATCAATAATGAATAATGTGGCTAGCCACGTGTTTGGACCAGAGGTTTTTCAATATCAATAATGAATAATGTGGCTAGTCACGTGTTTGGACCAGAGGTTTTTCAATATCAATAATGAATAATGTGGCTAGCCACGTGTTTGGACCAGAGGTTTTTCAATATCAATAATGAATAATGTGGCTAGCCACGTGTTTGGACCAGAGGTTTTTCAATATCAATAATGAATAATGTGGCTAGCCACGTGTTTGGACCAGAGGTTTTTCAATATCAATAATGAATAATGTGGCTAGTCACGTGTTTGGACCAGAGGTTTTTCAATATCAATAATGAATAATGTGGCTAGTCACGTGTTTGGACCAGAGGTTTTTCAATATCAATAATGAATAATGTGGCTAGCCACGTGTTTGGACCAGAGGTTTTTCAATATCAATAATGAATAATGTGGCTAGTCACGTGTTTGGACCAGAGGTTTTTCAATATCAATAATGAATAATGTGGCTAGACACGTGTTTGAGACATCAGACATCTTGAAGCGTCGAATGACGAGTCTTTTCGAAACAAATACTCGTAAATACTCGTTCAGCACTAAGTAATAAATACGTTGATGATTCACGCGTTCGTTGGTTTCAAAAGTGTATAATTTTCAACTCCCGGGGAACTTTATTCACGGCTAAAATCACAACGAAATGAATAACTTTGTCACTCAACCTTCAACTGGTGCGGGATCCCGCCTAAACTTTGGCCGAGCCGCAGTGTTGCCATATTGTGAGATGCCAGATACACCAGAATTCACCGATTTATTCAAATTGTATATATAAGTTTAAATGATAATAGAAAAACCATTAGTACTTTTAATACATATAATTTTGTTTTATTTATGCTATGAAAATAACACTGGATAAACTATGAAATCCCTTAGAGATTTATAAATAAAAAACTTGTTTGAGCTTCTCTAAGCAGTATAGTTTTTCATACGAAACTTTAAAACAAAATAACTTTCCTAGGGGAAATAAAAAAGTTGTTTTACTTTATATTCAATAAAATAATTATTAACATTAATTATACATATCCAAAGTAAATATATCATTCAATCAATATTACTTTTGACATTTGAGCTTCTTTCCTGCAAGTGTGATTATAGTTAACATAGACACAAAGACGGACATATTTAAAGCATTTTTGGCTATTGACTTACTATTTAGTTAATATGATTGT
>NC_090725.1:331258046-331270546 GCF_036898095.1 Palaemon carinicauda | reverse complement strand
GTAATAATAATAATAATAATTATAATAATGATAATAATAATAATGATGATAATGATGATGACAATAATAATAATAACAACAACAACAACAACAATAATAATAATAATAATAATAACACTGTTGTCCCTCTTCAGCGTGGTGGAGGACGCGTCGGCAGCACTGTTCCTCCGGGGGTGAGCGAAGGCGGCGTGGCTGTGACTGAAGAGGCCTTCAAGGACCCATCTCATCCGTCGCCTTACAAAGATCCCCTCAAGGATCCTCTGCGGGATCCTCCAAGTACCACCACCGATCCTTTGAGAGAATTCGGCAGTCCTTCTTCACCCTACGCTGAGCCAGAGGTAAGCCGATTGGAGAATCTCCTTCAAGTTTTCGTTTATTTTTTTTTTTTTTATTTATTAAGGGGTTTTAGGGGGGGAGGGGGCCCCTGAATGGTATTGAATTACTTCCTTATTTTCTATTTATTTTCTTCAGTAATCCAGGCAGGCGTATTTTCTATTTCCACTTGATATACTACCGCTGGAGACTTATGGGGTCACTTCCTCAATTTCTTTTAATTTTCTTGAGTAATCCAAGGGTGTCTTTTCTATTTCCACTTGATATGCTACAACTGGAGAGTTATGGGGCCACTTCCTCAATTACTTTTCATTTTCTTGAGTAATCCAAGAGTGTCTTTTCTATTTCCACTTGATATGCTACAGCTGGAGAGTTATGGGGTCACTTTCTCAATTTCTTTTCATTTTCTTGAGTATTCCAAGGGTGTCTTTTCTATTTCCATTTGAGATACTACCGCTAGAGAGTTATGGGGTCACTTCCTCAATTTCTTTTCATTTTCTTGAGTAGTCCAGAAGGTTGTCTTTTCTATTTCCATTTGAGATACTACCGCTAGAGAGTTATGGGGTCACTTCCTCAATTTCTTTTCATTTTCTTGAGTAATCCAGAGGGCGTCTTTTCTATTTCCACTTGAGATACTACAGCTAGAGAGTTTATGGGGTCACTTCCTCAATTTCTTTTCATTTTCTTGAGTAATCCAAGGGTGTCTTTTCTATTTCCATTTGAGATACTACCGTTAGAGAATTATGGGGTCACTTCCTCAATTTCTTTTCATTTTCTTGAGTAATCCAAGAGGGTCTTTTCTATTCCCACTTGAGATACTACCGCTAGAGAGTTATGGGGTCACTTCGCCAATTTATTTTCATTTTCTTGAGTAATCCAAGAGGGTGTCTTTTCTATTTCCACTTGAGATACTACCGCTAGAGAGTTATGAGGTCCTTTGACTGGCCAGAGAGTCCAGATAGTACTACATTGCATTCATCTCTCTGTTTACGGTTCACTTTCCCTTTGCCTACACATACACCGAATAGTCTGGCCTATTCTTTACATATTCTCCTCTGTCCTCATACACGTGACAACACTAAGATTACTAAACAATTCTTCTTCACCCACGGGATTAACTACTGCACTGTAATTGTTCAATGGCTACTTTCCTCTTGGTAAGGGTAGAAGAGACTTTAGCTATGGTAAGCATCTCTTCTAGGAAAAGGACACTCCAAAATCAAACCATTGTTCTCTAGTCTTGGGTAGTGCCATAGCCTCTGTACAATGGTCTTCCACTGTCATGGGTTAGAGTTCTCTTGCTTGAGGGTACATCCGGGCACACTATTCTACCGCATTTCTCTTCTTCTTGTTTTGTTATAGTGTTGATAGTTTATATAGGAAATATTTATTTAAATGTTATTGTTCTTAGAATATTTTATTTTTCCTTGTTTCCTTTCCTCACTGGCCTATTTTCCTTGTTGGGGCCCCTGGGCTTAAAGCATATTGCTTTTCCAACTAGGGTTCTAGCTTAGCAAAGTGATAATAATAATAATAGTAATAATATTAATAATAATAATAGTTGAATTATGAGATTTTAAATAGTAAATTGTGATGTTGTGTACTGTAAGTGAAAGTTTATAAATGATGAGAAATGTGTATAATAAACTGTACTATATTGATACATGTTTTTACTTTATTACATAAATGAATAAATTGATAAATAGAATTTTATATATGTATATATATATATATATATATATATATATATATATATATACATTGATATCTATATATACATATATGTACGTATATATGCAGTATATACACATATACAGGGTGGTCCAAAAGTAGGTGGACAGTATGTGGAATAAGTTATGTATCAATTATATTATTACAAGAATATCTTGGTTCACATAAAATTTGAGGTCTTTTTATTATTGTTTATAATAAAATTTATTTGTTAATGTAATAATCGTGTTAGTAAATATAATTGTATGTATATGTAATCTCAACATAAATGTAATCATTTACTGGACACCTAATTTTGGACCACCCTGTATATATATCTATACATATTGTATATAACAATATATATAGGCCTACCAAGAAAGGCTATACTCATTTTTTTTAGTCAGGCACATTTGCACCGAATCGCAGGGGAGCCCTTTTAGCTCGGAAAAGTTTCCTGATCGCTGATTGGTTAGAATGATCTTCTTTAACCAATCAGCGATCAGGAAACTTTTCCGAGCTAAAAGGGCACCCCTACGAGTCGGTGTAAATCTGCCTCACTGAAATAAATTGACTATAGGTAATGTCTGCTGATGACTCAGCAGATAGACCTATAGGCTCCCTCAATTCCCTCATCCTTAGCTCACAAGGATGGTTAGGTTGCAGACACTACAAGAAACTATCGAGTTTGAGCGGGACTCGAACCCCAGTATGCTACCTGACACCTCTATTCCTTTTCAGCTCCGAGATATTGGCTACCGAGAACCTCGGTACCTGGACCTGTTCGATCCCGGAGTCTCGGTGGTTCGTGACCCCAAACTCGACCAGCCTTCGCAGCCTCTCAAGAATCGAACGCAAACTTGTTTTTCTAAAACGCTCACAGCGCTGGCTTCGACTAGGGTTATCATAGGTAGGTTTGCCTTTTATTAATGTTATAATATATATATATATATATATATATATATATATATATATATAGACATATATATATCTGTATACATATATATATGTATATATGTATTTATATATACATATATATATGTCTATATATACACACACACACACACATATATATATATATATATATATATATATATATATATATATATTTATATGTACATATATATATATATATATATATATATATATATATACATATATATTAATGTATTTATATACTTATATATATGTATGTATATATATATATATATATATATATATATATATATATATATTTATATGCTTATATACATATACAGTATATATATATATATATATATATATATATATATATATATATATATATATATATATATACATAAGTTTTTGAAGCAACTAATTTTCATTTATTCATTAATTATAAAGATTAATGATTTTGTTCATCCATTAAAAGAAATCACTAATCTTTATAATCAAATGAAAAAGATGAGAATGCTTAAGTCTATTATGGGAATATCACTGTTTGAAAGATTAAAAAAATGATGAAAGAATGGCAGGCATAGTAAATATTACAGAGGTGATGATACTATCATGACTGAGATGGTGTGGTCACGTGTTAAGAATGGATGGTGGGGAGGGAGTGAGGAGGACTTAGGAGGAACCTATTAGCGGGAGAAGATCAAGATGGAGGCAGAGAATTAGATGGCGAGTTAAGGTGAAGGATGATATGGAGAGAAGAGGTTTGGTGGAAGAGGATGCCTTTGATAGAAGGCATTGGAGAGGGCCCATCAGGCAACCGACCCCTCAATGTAGGGGGGGGGGGATCAAAGGGGAGGCAGAGAATTAGATGGCGAGGTAATGTGGAGAGAAGAGGTTTGGTGGAAGAGGATGCCTTTGATAGAAGGCATTGGAGAAGGCGCATCAGACAACCGACCCCTTAATGTAGGGGGGAGAAGATCAAGGAGGAGGCAGAGAATTAGATGGTGAGGTAATGTGGAGAGAAGAGGTTTGGTGGAAGAGGATGCCTTTGATAGAAGGCATTGGAGAAGGCGCATCAGGCAACCGACCCCTTAACAGATGGATAACGGTTGGAAAGAAACAACTTTTTAGATATTAACATCAATATTGTATATGGTGAGATTTATGGTGTTACCAATTATGATCTATACTGTGATTATTTGCTGTTTTTCTGTGAATTTTTCCTTTAATTCATTCTCTCAGGGGAATAAAATGTGTGGACTATCTATTCTCTCCTATAAAGGAATTCTGGTTTTAGGCGATAAACATTATATATATTCGAAAGCTAATGGATAAGATATGAAGCAATGTATCAATAGCTGTGAAGTTTTAATAATTCTTATTAATAATAACAATTTTGATAAATGTCAGCAATACGAAAAAAAAACATCATGGTTGAGTGACTTATGTAACCTATGCAATGATAAATGAAGTACATAGAATTATGCATTGATTTATACAAATTGCGTAAATGTGTGGAGGAAAAGGATTATTCATTTAAGTTTAGGATAAATAGATTGATAGATAGATAGATAGATAGAGAGATAGATAGAGAGATAAATAGGTCTAGCTTGACTTGTCAATGTTTTCTTTCTTATTGGAATGAAATTTGTTGGCCCAGAAAAGGGCCGATGTTTGCATAGGATAAAATATGAATCAATATTTCAATATCAGTGAAGTTGTAAGGCTATCATATTTTGGTGAAGTTTTTTTTATTTTTTTTTTGTATATACTTAGAGTCCATACTAGTTCTGAAATTAGTCAGGCTATTAAAATATGTTATATAATACTCATCTGGCTCAAATCACTGGCTACAACACCACAACGACTCACTGTATATTATTATTATTATTATTAAAAGCCAAACCTACAACCCTAGTTGGAAAAGCATGAGGTTATAAGCCCAAGGGCTCCAACAGGGAAAAATAGCCAAGTGAGGAAAGGAAATAAGGAAATAGATAAGCTAATATAAAAGCCAGCCTACAACCCTAGTTGGAAAAGCATGAGGTTATAAGCCCAAGGGCTCCAACAGGGAAAAATAGCCCAGTGAGGAAAGGAAATAAGGAAATAGATTAGCTACAAGAGAAGTAATAATCAAAACAAAATATTTCAAGAACAGTAACAACAATGAATTAGTCCTTTTTATATATAAACTATAAAAACTTTAAAACAAACAAGAGGAAGAGAAATTAGATAGAATAGTATGCCTGCGTGTACCCTCAAGCAAGAGAACTCTAAGCTAAGACAGTGGAAGGCCACGGTACAGAGGCTATGGCACTACCCAAGACTAGAGAACAATGCTTTAGCGTGTTAGAAAGAATAGTATGCCTGCGTGTACCCTCAAGCAAGAGAACTCTAAGCTAAGACAGTGGAAGGCCTTGGTACAGAGGCTATGGCACTACCCAAGACTAGAGAACAAGGCTTTGATTTTAGCATGTCCTTCTCCTAGAAGAGCTGCTTACCATAGCTGAAGTCTCTTTTACCCTTACCAATATCTTCAGGTCATTAGTTTTATATATAATTCAAAAAGAAAAACTTTATCATAGTTTCTAAGATCCAATTATGATGATTTTGTTTTCTATTCAGTTTGCAGCCTTCTTCTTGTAGTCCTAGTGATCGTCATAGCCGTGATAGCATCAAGTACTCGTGGGATAATATTTGGTCCAGATCCTCGTGTAAAACATCCGTACGTCACAACAGTAACAGCTTGTGGACCTGTGCAAGGGTAAGTTAGAAACCAATATTTCTCAAATCATTGGATAAAGTGATGGCAAGTACAGATACAAACGTCTTTATAATATCTTACCTCTTCAAAATATATTTTGTTACTAAAGTCAAAAGTTAGCTCCCAATATATCCATTCTTGCTAATCAATTACTTTACAGGGAAGAGATTTTGTCTGAAGCTTTAACTTTTCAACCCTATATACCTTCCCTCCTCATAATATATTTTGTAACTAAAGTCAAAGTTAGCTGCCAATATATTCATTTATGCTAATAAATTATTTTACAGAAAAAAGATTTTGTCTGAAGCTTCAACTTTTCAACCCTGTATACGTTCCCTCCCCATAATATATTTTGTAAGCAAACTCAAAAATTAGCTGCTAATATATTCATCCATGCTTATCAATTACTTCACAGAAAAGGAATTTTGTTAGAAGCTCTCACTTTTTATCTCTGATACTTTACAGAAAAGAGATTTTGTCTGAAGCTTTAACTTTTAAACCCTGAATACCTTCCCTCCCCATAGTATATTTTGTAGCTAAAGTCAAAGGTTAGCTGCCAATATATTAATTCATGCTAATCAATTACTTCAAAGAAATGGAATTTTGTTAGGAGCTCTCACTTTTATTTCTGAATAGCCTTCCTCTCCATAACATGTTTTGTAAATAAAGTCAAAAGTTAGCTCCCAATATATTAATCCATGCTAATCAATTACTTCACAGAAAAGAGATTTTGTCTGAAGCATTAACTTTTCAACCCTGTATACCTTCCCTCCCCATAATATATTTTGTAGCTAAAGTCAAAAGTTAGCTACTAGTATATTCATCGATGCTAATCAATTACTTCACAGAAAAGCAATTTTTTTAGAAGCCTTAACTTTTCAGCCGTTTATACCTTCCCTCCCCGTAATATATTTTGTAACTAAAGTCAAAGTTAGCTGCCAATATATCCATTCTTGCTAATCAATTACTTTACAGAAAAGAGATTTTGTCTGAAGCATTAACTTTTAAACCCTGTATACGTTCCCTCCCCATAATATATTTTGTAACTAAAGTCAAAAGTTAGCTACAAATATATCAATTCATGCTAATCAATTACTTCACAGAAAAGGAATTTTGTTAGAAGCTCTCATTTTTTATCTCTGAATATCCTCCCTCTCCATAACATGTTTTGTAACAAAAGTCAAAAGTTAGCTGCCAATATACTCATTCATGCTAATTAATTACCTCATAGAAAAGCAATTTTGTCTGAAGCTTTAACTTTTCTACTTTGAATATCTTATTTCTTCATAATTTGTTTTGTAGCTAAAGTCATAAGTTAGCCACTAATATATCCATTCATGCTATTCACCTACTTCACATAATAGAAAATTTGTCTGAAGCATTCATTTTTCAACTGAATATCTTCATCATCATCATCTCCTCCTACACCTGTTGACGCAAAGGGCCTCGGTTAGATTTCACCAGTCGTCTCTATCTTGAGCTTTTAAATCAATACTTCCCTATTCATCACTTCCTACTTCACGCTTCATAGTCCTCAGATATATAGGCCTGGGTCTTCCAACTATTCTAGTGCCTGGATGTCTTACCTCATCATAATATATTTTGTAACCTAAGCCAAAAGTTAGCTGCTAGTACATTAATTCATGCTAATCAGTTACTTCACATAAAAGAAATTTTGTCTGAAACTTTTACCTTTCAACAGAGTTGTAGAAGACGACGCTTATGTGTTCCGAGGAGTTCCGTTCGCTATACCCCCAGTTGGCAAGTACCGCTTTCGACAGTCGCAGCTACAGACAGAGCTGGAGCAATGTTGGTCTGGGACATATATGGCTAATATAACTCGTCCCTGCTGGGGCTATGATATGCAGGTACTAGATTGAGTTTCAATCTGAAAAGTTGCAGTTCTTTGTTTCCGGATATTTGTTTGATGTGTTATTTATGTATAAAGAGCATGTTGATTGTAATCTTTGTAATAGAAAAGGTTTTGGATATACGTCAGGTCACCAAATTCAAAGTTACTTTGAAGTAGTTTCTTTTACTGGTTTATGAAATATATAAACATGTATGGATATACAGGTATCACAGATGACTATCTCTTGCAGGGTGCAGTAGTTAATGGCTGGGAAGACTGCTTGCTGCTTGATATTTTTACACCCCAACTTGGTTACGACTCTCCTCTACCTGTTGTCGTCTATGTTGGTGGCGAAAGCCTTGGTGGCGATACAAGAAGACCCTGGCTGCTGAGCAAAGCAGCACCAACGGCCATAGAACGCGGCGTGGTCATCGTCGCTCCCCAGATCAGGCGTGGCATATTTGGTTTTTTCCCACATCCCAAATTAGCAGCTTCGACATATCCCCACACATCTGGAAATCAAGGAGTCTCTGACCTCTTGACAGCCCTAGCCTGGGTACACCATAACATCGAGCATTTCGGAGGTGATCCCCATAGAGTAACTTTACTGGGCCACCAAGCAGGAGCGGCTTTAGCTTGGCCATTACTCTACTCGCCACAAGGACATCGCTACATACACGCTGCCTGGATGACCGGTGCTGCTCCTCTGCATCCCGACCGTACATGGCGGGAGGCTGACTCTACCTTAGTTGAATCTTTGAATTGCACTTCATTAAGGTGCCTGGAAATGATGCCTGCTCAGACTGTGATGGAAGCGCCTCCTTTGGAATGGCGTCGCCCTCAGGCTCAAGCTTGGCTGGTCTCTGATGGCGTTGTTGTGCCCTTTATCCCGTCCTCACCGCAAGTGCCTATTATGATAGGTAAGAATTTATCAGCTACTCTCTCTCTCTCTCCCTCTCTCTCTCTCTCTCTCTCTCTCTCTCTCTCTCTCTCTCTCCACATGGTAAGATGTCTGTATAGCTACAATTCGGTTTGTTAATCATTTACATTTGAACCAAATGATGGAAAATTATGCAACATATATGTGTAGAGCTAGCAAGTTAAAACTGAACTGAAAGTGTCATATGGAATTTTGATAGTGAGAGATGTTAGGTGTTGGTAATGAGACATGTTTCCGTGGTAGAGCTAGATTACAAATTAGGGGAAAAGAACCTCACCATGTGTAATGTGGATTGATATGCTACCTAGGAATGCAAAGGACACCAGAAAGAAATTTTTGGATAGAGTACTGAAGGAGAAATTGAAGTGTGACAGATCCCTATGTTATATAGGAGCAAAATCTTACTATAGAAGATAAAGGTGTTGTCCTGTTCAAGAGGAGCATCATAAAGTCCGAGCACAAACCTCCGGGCCTTAGCGCTCTGAAAGGAGAAAAATCTTACTATAGAAGATAAAGGTGTTGTCCTGTTCAAGAAAAGCATCATAAAGTCCGAGCACAAACCTCCGGGCCTTAGCGCTCTGAAAGGAGCAAAATCTTACTGTAGAAGACAAAGGTGTTGTCCTGCTCAAGAGGAGCATCATAAAGTCTGAGGACAAACCTCTGGGCCTTAGCACTCTGAAGGGAGCAAAATCTTACTGTAGAAGACAAAGGTGCTGTCCTCTTCAAGAGGAGCATCATAAAGTCCGAGCTCAAACCTCCGGGCCTTAGCGCTCTGAACGGAGCAAAATCTTACTGTAGAAGATAAAGGTGTTGTCCTGTTCAAGAAGAGCATCAAAATTGAACTTAGATTTCTAGTCTAAGAGCTCCGGCCTGGAGATAAGCCCCAGGCAATGTAAACAAACAATATAATTCTTAGTCTAAAAAAAAGAATGGAAAGCAATTTGTATATTAAGACCCAATTAACCACTGACATTGATTGTAGTCTAAGCAGTTCTAACGCTGTGAGGGGCTAATTTTTGCCACCTACCATCCCTCTTCCAAAAAACCCTGAATTGTAACAGATAGTGTTAGAATTTGAATAGTCTTGGGAGTATTCAAGACCTTCCAGCCAAAAGCATTTTGTAGATGGTGAATGAAAACTGCATGACAGTACAAGGGTTCCATGACTCTTTATTTGATTATGAAATAGTATTTTTTATATAACAGTGAATTTCCTTGAATGCTAACATTTCTTTTCTTTCACAGTGAGGAATGTTGTAAATAAAAACTTTATATGTTAGCCACCAATGCAAGACTGTTTATTATGCTCCACGGTATCTAATAGGCATATACCAGCCAAAATATGCTACAAACTTTTAAACTCTGCTAAGAGAGTCACACGAGAGGAGTAATAGGTATAGCTTTTTATAAAATATATTTTAATGTATGAAACCACAGGTGTATCTATATTACTGATGCATTCTGTTATGCCGAGTTAGACCAGACCTAGTATAAGGAAATCTCGGCTACATCATGATGGAACTTTTATAATTTCAATAAAACCTTAGGTGTACTACAATCCTTTAGAAACATTAATACAAACAATCCAATGGTAATGAGAAACTTTGAATACGATGGTTTAATAAACCATTGTGCAACAGCACACCCTTGTAGCAGAAAACAATAGACCACAAAGAAGAAGCACCTTAACTGCATGTTAACTGCATTCCTTTACCATTCAATGATATCTTCCAAAACATAAAGAGGAAAATCTAAGAGTTTAGAAGGATCTCCAATAAGTTAGGCTAGTTTAATCAGGAAAGGGGCACTACTTCGACGTGACTGGTGTACCCTAAACAGAGCTAGAGCTGGTGTGTCCAGAACAGGTGACAATTTCTTGAAATGGGGCCTTGAAACTGACCAGTGTTGCGTATGCGGAGAAAACATTCTCCGACCATGCCCACTATTTCATAATTTGGACAACTCTCACTTAGAGTCAATGAAAGAACGCTTCAATGATTTGCTGTTTGGTGTGATAAGCTATGAATGAACCAGGAAAGTATGGAAACTGCTGAATGGATATGGGAAATCGTCTTTTGTAACCTTAAAACTAGGCACAATTTTTGATGCATGAACTTTTGATGGATGGGCATTCTTTTCCGTTTCGTGATGATTGTTTGAACGGCTTAACAGTATAAATCTTGTTGGCCGATTGTCTCTCTGTTGACTCTATATTGAGCTTTTAAATCATTACTTCTCCATTCATCATCTTCTACTTCACGCTTCAGAGACCACAGCTATATAGCTGGGTCTTCCAACTCTTCTAGGGCCTTGTGAAGCCCAGTTAAAAGCTTGGTGAACTAATCTGTCTCGGGTAGTGCGAAGAACTTGCCCGAACCCTCTCAATCTACCCCTCACCATGAACTCATCCACATATGGCATTTGAGTAATCTCTCTTATAGTTTCATTTCTAATACTGTCCTGCCATTTAACTCCCAATATTTTTCTTTAGGGCTTTGGTCTCAAATCTACTAAATCTGTTAAACCAATTCCAACCTATTTTTTGCTAAGTCATAGGCTCATTATTAATATACTTTTACATTCTTAAATGCATGACTTAATTAATATTTTCATATCTGATCTTCATATTAGAATAAAGAGGAATGCTTTTAAATGCATTAACCTCTTATAATAATTTATTTGTTGTGCAACTATATTACTAGAAAATGCCGTAGTAATTTATTTTCAATAATATTTATTAGTAGATCATAAAAATATTCTGATCTTGACTTCATTTTCAATCTTCTTTAGGCTTTCAGTATTAATTTAATTTTTTATTAATTTAAGTAAATTAAATTTTTTTCCATACTACAATGGAGGGAATTGTTTGATAAAGGCATTACAAATATTCATAATACCGTGAGCTCTCAGCAAAGAAATTATTTAACTGTTGTTTACTTAAATATAAAGAAAATATATCAAGTATCTTTTAAGATATTAGAGACGGTATATAGATTTATTTATATTTCCTATTCGTAAAATCTAATAAAATGACTTGTAAACTTTGATAATAGAAATTTAAGAGTTATTTTCCCTTGACGAATCACCATTAATGCCAAGTAATATTAAGAGATTTCAAGCTTGGTACCACTTTCGTATTAGACTCTCTTAATCGTTCTTATAAATGTGCCAGTTTCATCACGAAAATCAATTTACTAAACTGAAGCAAAGAATTAATCTAAATTAATTAATTTTGGCTTTTATATCTTTAAGAAAAATTATCATTGAGGTACCAATGTAAAATAAGAAGTTGTAATCAACCAGAAAATATAATATTAACCATATTTTGTAGGTGAAATTACAACTATTACTGGTTTTTAACCTAAATCTGCATGCAATCTATAAAATCCAAACAAGGACTACACATTTTAACATCCAAAAGATACTGTACGTTGATTTCAAAGTCAAATCTCTCTTGCTTCCATCATTAGTTAGATTTTACACACTGTTTCCACTAATATCCTTTATTCTAATAAGTATCATTCATTTCTTTGAATAGGATCTACAGAGCAAGCATCTGCGCAGCAAATGTTAGCCTGGAGAGAGCGTCTTGGGACTTCCCGACAGCAATTGGTAGATGCTGTGATCGATGGCCTTAGACTTCCAGAAGTCGCCTACCGACGTCCACCAATGGGCATAGATGGTCAAGATAGCTGGATGGATGGAAATCAACCAACATGGCCAGGCCGTCCTCAGGGTGACCCTAATTTTTGGCCAATTCCACCTTCCAATGATCCAAATATGTGGCCAAGAAGGTTTCCAGGGAGAAATCAAGACACGTGGCCCAGATACCCAGGGGGTCCTCAGGGGAGATGGCCCCAAGGTACTGGTGGCCCAAATGAAGAGAGGAGAGACCCGATAGTGAGCAGTTCGGCTCCTGGTATGTCAGAGGCCGAAACAGCTCTGGAATGGTATTCAAATCTCAACGACCATCCTTGGCTGTT
>NC_090725.1:331250546-331253046 GCF_036898095.1 Palaemon carinicauda | reverse complement strand
CGTATTTCAGTAAAATACAGGCAACCGTAATTTTACCTTACTTTATTATTATCTTTTACGGGTTGGTGACCTTAGTATCACTATTTTACTTCAATATAAGTTTTTCAAACGGTAAAAATCCTTGAATAAATGTTACCAAACTTTTACCATTTTAATGCGAATTTTTAACAGCCTATAGCATATTAGCAATGCTAGAAACAACGGTACACTGTTAAAAAATTGCCTTATAACGATAAAAATCCTGGAATAAATATTGCCAGGCATTTACGGTTTTAAAATCCTATATATTGACGTAAATGATTGATATTCCGGTCACCAACCTGTAAAAGATAATAGCAAAATAGGGTAAAAATTACGCTCGCCTATTATGCAGAAAATACGGTTCAGAACCGTATATCTTTACGGAGAATTTCCGATTAAAATTACGGTTTCTTTTTTAGCAGTGGAAGAACCTCGATATGCACTGCCACATTACCATATGATCTCACGTAGTAGTGTAAGAATCTCTTATCTTTAATCTGCTCTAGTATTTGCCAAAGATAATTTCCAATATTTACCTGGAGGTGAGTGATAAGATAAATTATGGAGATTTAAATCTTCTTCGCGGCTGCCCTGCCTGACATCGCTTAGACCCCGGTATACTACTTGATAAACGACTACTGTGGACCGTAGTCCTGAGCGGCTGCCCTGCCTGACATCGCTTAGACTCCGGTATACTATTTGGTAAACGACTACTGTGGACCGTAGTCATGAGCGGCTGCCCTGCCTGACATCGCTTAGACCCCGGTATACTATTTGGTAAATGACTACTGTGGACCGTAGTACTGACTGGCTGCCCTGCCTGACATCGCTTAGACCCCGGTATACTATTTGGTAAACGACTACTGTAGACCGTAGTCCCGAGCGGCTGCCCTGCCTGACATCGCTTAGACCCCGGTATGCTATTTGAAAACCCCTACTGTGGACTGTAGTCCTGAGCGGCTGCCCTGCCTGACATCGCTTAGACCCCGGTATACTATTTGATAAACGACTACTGTGGACCGTAGTCCTGACTGGCTGCCCTGCCTGACATCGCCTAGACCCCGGTATACTATTTGATGAACGACTACTGAGGACCGTAGTCACGAACAGCTGCCCTGCCTGACATCGCTTAGACCCCGGTATACTATTTGATAAACGACTACTGTTGACTTCCTCGTGGAAGGTTTCAGAGAAGTTTTAAAGCATTTTGTACATTGCTTTATCCTATACTTAATTTTTTTTAATGGGGTGCATTTGCAAAGACTTGCACGGGTGCCCTTTTAGCACTGAAAAGCTTCCTGGTCGCTGATTGGTTGGATGAGATAATCCTAACCAATCAGATAGCAGGAAACTTTTCCGAGCTAAAAGGGTATCCCTGCGAGTCAGTGCAAAAGCGCCTCATTTAAAAAAATTGAGTACAGTAGCTTTTTTTGTGTGATTCCAGCTTTTCTATTCTTTGGTTGAATCATACTTTTTTTCTTAGTGATAAAAGACCGAATCTTATTAGGTTATGCTGAATAAACATTCCGAATTTGTGAAGATTTTTGCATCTCAAGTTGTAGAAAGTGTGGCATGCTCCGTTTATAGTTTACATTTGCTCACAGTAGGTACATGTACATGTTTAGTATTTAAATCACCTTTTGCCTGAGATCAGCAGCAATATAGTTAGTGATTCTGTGTTGCCAAAGAAGTGATGAAAAACAGCTATTAATCAATTGAAAATTCTATCAGTGATGAAAAGTGGAAAAGTAGAAAAGTGTTGTTTTTCTGATAGTTCAAAATTCTTTACTCCATTGTGGGTAAACTTCAGTTGAGATTAAATATACTTCAATTAAAGGTGTTTAAAGATTAAAGGTTTCTGGTTTCAGTTCCGGTTTCATCAGAATAGATACTCACTGGAACGTCAGCCTGCCAAGCCCAACTGTGGTGCCCAATCACAGCAGTGGCCTCCCCAGTAAACAGCATTTTCCTTTCAGGCAGAAATGACACTTAGGAAATTTGTCGCAACCCAGGCTGGAAGAAAAGTCTGGAGTCTCTTCTGCTCTATATATAATTGTTGCAAAGATTCCGGTCAAAATAAGCCCCGCCTCCTGATGACGCCATACCCAATCAAGTTGCCTCCCCTACAAATTTCAAACTATACTAACTTATAATCACTTTAAGGAGATGTATTGTGACCGCTGTCCGTTCGTTGTAGATTGCCTTACCTTAAGTAAAACACGATCTCTTGCGTTGGCAGCCCGTAATATCCGCTATTAACGTGAGAGACAACATAATTGGCTATGACGTCATCAATGGGCGGGGCTTATTTCGGCCGGAATCTCTGAGGCGACTATAGTGTGATGAGTTTTTAATAGGTTGAATAAAGATAATAAATTTCTACTCTTTGGTCATGAAAAGCCATTAGGTTCCCGAGGTTAATTTACATATACGGAGGGGGGATAAGATTTCAAATGAATTTTTACATATATTATACAAA
>NC_090725.1:331240546-331245546 GCF_036898095.1 Palaemon carinicauda | reverse complement strand
CTAAGCTAAAACCCTAGTTGGAAAAGCAAGATGCTATAAGCCTAAGGGCTCTAACAGGGAAAAACAGCCCAGTGAGAAAATGAAATAAGGGAATGAATGAACTACAAAAGAAATAACAAGTGAGCAAGTCCTGAACGCGGACATGGTCCTCGTAGAGGACATACCTCCGCCAAGGTGACCTAGAGCGCCATATGTCCTAGAATCATGAATTGATGTGACTTCGACGCCAGGAGGGTATGTTTTCGGTTCGGTTTGTTTGTTTGTTTGTTTCTCTGTTTGTCTGTCTGTCTGTGGACAACGTAGAGGCCACATTTCTACACGGAATCACTTCAAACTTGGCCAAGTAGTTCCCCAATGTGTATGGAAGAACTGATTAAATTTTGGTCAAGGTCACCCCAAGGTCAAGGTCACAGGGGTCACTGGTGTCACTATGACATAAGTGGCCATATCAAGAGACAGAAATAAAGCACTGACTTTTGCATAAGCCAACAGGGAAGTCCTAGTCCAGGCGCAACCCATGGGTGATGTTCAAATTTATAAAGGTCAAAGGTCAAGGTCATATTGGTGCATTATATCAATGTCATATTAAGTATCAGTGGCAAATGAACAAAGATCACTTGAAGGTCAAAAGTCAAGCAGGTCACTTGAAGGTCAAGGTCACGTGAAGGTCAAGGTCACGTGAAGGTCAAGGTCACCTGAAGGTCAAGGTCACGTGAAGGTCAAGTACATTTGAAGATCAAGGTCACTTGAAGCCAAGGTCATGTGAAGGTCAAGGTCACGTGAAGGTCAAGGTCACTTGAAGGTCACGTGAAGGTCAAGGTCATGTGAAGGTCGAAGTCACATCAATTCATGATTCTAGGACATATGGCGCTCTAGGTCACCTTGGCGGAGGTATGTCCTCTACGAGGACCATGTCCGCGTTCAGGACTTGCTCACTTGTTAAATATTGCATTTAATAAAAGAAAATAAATGCAGTACTTCATATCATTGAAAGTAATGGTATAAGATTTAAAGTTTAAATGTTTAAAGTTTAAATGTTTAAAATTTAAATGTTTAAAGTTTAAATGTTTAAGGTTTAAATGTTTAAAGTTTAAATGTTTAAAGTTAAAATGTTTAAATGTTTAAAGTTTAAATGTTTAATGTTTAATGTTTAAAGTTTAAATGTTTAATGTTTAAATGTTTAAAGTTTAAATGTTTAATGTTTAAATGTTTAAAATTTAATCATTTAAAGTTTAAATGTTTAATGTTTAAATGTTTCATGTTTAAATGTTTAAAGTTTAAATGTTTAAAATTTAATTATTTAAAGTTTAAATGTTTAATGTTTAAATGTTTAAAGTTTAATATGTTTAAAATTTAAATGTTTACAGTCTAAATGTTTAAAGTTTAAATGTTTACACTTTGAATGTTTACACTTTGAATGTTTACAGTTTAAATGTTTACACTTCAAATGTTTAAAGTTCATTCATGAATTGAAGACGCTAGGGACACTGATAATTCCCAAGCAGGACAATGCCCTAGAGACTGACCATATATACATACGATCATAGCCCAAGCCACCTCTCTATCAAGCTAGGACCAAGGAGGGCCAGGTAACGGGTCCTGATGACTCAGCAGGTAGACCTATAGGCTCGCAAGGATGGTGAGGTTGTGAACACTAAAGGAACTAACTATTCTACCTCATTTACACAGATGATAGTGATTACCAAGACTTACTCATCTATAAGAAATTATATTTGTGCATGAATTCAAAATGTCTAATGGGCTTATGGTGGCCTGTTGGTAACGTCCTTGCCTGGTGATCGCCAGACAGGAGTTCGAGTCCCAGTCAAACTCGTTAGTTCTATTGTGTTTGCAACCTCACTATCCTTGTGAGCTAAGGAAGGGGATTTTGGGGGAGCCTAAGGGTCTATCTGCTAAGTCATCAGCAGCCACTGCCTGGCCCTCCCTGGTCCTAGCTTTGGTGGAGAGGGGGCTTGGGTGCTGATCATACGTATATATGGTCAGTCTCTAGGGAATTATACTGCTTGCTAGGGCAATGGTACTGTCCCTTGCCTCTGCCATTCATGAGTGGCCAATAAACCATTAAATCTTTAATTATTATTATTATTATTATTATTATTATTATTATTATTATTATTATTATTATTATTGTTGTTGTTGTTGTTATTATTATTGTTATTTTTATAATTATTATTATTATTATTATTATTATTATTATTATTATTATTATTATCTGCTAAGCTACATCCCTAGTTGGAAAAGCAGGATACTATAAGCCCAAGGGGCCCAAACAGGAAAAATAGCCCAGTGAGGAAAGGAAATAAGGAAAAATAAAATATTTCAAGAACGGTAACAACATTAAAATAAATATTTCCTATATAAACTATAAAAACTTTAACATGACAAGAAGAAGAGAAATTAGATAGAATAGTGTGCCCTTAAGCATAAGAACTCTATCCCAAGAGACAGTGGAAGATCATAGTATGGAGGCTATGGCAATACCCAAGACTAGAGAACAATGGTTTGATTTTGGAGTGTCCTTCTCCTAGAAGAGCTGTTTACCATAGCTAAAGAGTCTCTTCTACCCTTTACCTAGAGGAAAATAGCCACTGAACAATGGCAGTGCAGTAGTTAACCCTTTGAATGAAGAAGAATTGTGAAGAATAATTGTATGGTAATCCCAGTGTTGTCAGATGTATGAGGACAGAGGAGAATCTGTAAAGAATAGGCTAGGTCTAAATAATGACAGGTGCAGTAGTTAACCCCTTGAGCGAAGAAAAATTGTATGGTAATCCCAGTGTTGTCAGATGTATGACGACAGAGGAGAAGCTGTAAAGAATAGGCTAGGTCTTGTCTTATCAAGTCAATCGAAAGATGTATGACCTTTCGAAACGCCAGTCATTGAGATCCGTGAAATATTTACCATCGAAGACACAGAGACTTTTAATAAATTTTCCCTTATTTCCTCGAAACTTTTCCCTTCTTTGATTGTCATATATTTATGTGATATAATCCATGGAAAAGCTTGTCGATTTGGATTCGCTGTTTTCCTCATCTTATGAATTAAAGACGAGGGTGTTGACTATAAGTTTTGAAGGTTCGAAGTGTGACCAGTTGTAATTATTGGCCACTGATCTTCATCAATATAATAATTGATTCCTAATTGTGATTTGACACTGGTAAACAGAGGCCCAGTGATAAAGACAAAGAAATGCGTCATTCAAACCTACTGAACAAATGAACTGTTATTCATCATCATCATCTTCTCGTCCTACGCCTATAGACGCAAAGGGCCTCAGTTAGATTTCGCCAGTCGTCTCTCTCTTGAGCTTATAATTCAATACTTCTCCATTTATCATCTCCTACTTCGCACTTCCTAGTCCTCAGCCATGTAGGCCTGGGTCTTACAACTCTTCTAGTGCCTTGTGGAGCCCAGTTGAAAGTTTAGTGAACTAATCTCTCTTGGGGAGTGCGAAGAACATGCCCAAACCATATCCATCTGCCCCTCATCATGATCTCAGTCACATATGTAATTAGCCATTAGTAATTAGCTTTCAGTAACGAGGTAAACAACACACCTTGAGCTACAAAAACAAGATCACGTTCGAAATTATATTAAATATACCAAGAACTAGAAAAACACTCTGAGAGTACAGACCTTCGCCACGGCAGCTTATTTTTCCAAACCAGCTTGCCTTTCCCAGACTCAATTTAGAGTGTAGGTGTATTTGAAGTCTGTGCGAAATTGTGTTTAAGGTTGGGGTTAATTCGGTCGACATTTTGCTCGAACTTGACTTTGACCTTTGACCTAGGACTTTCAAAATTGAATCCCTTCCACATCTTAGCATAACAACTAATCCCTAAAAGTTTCACTACTCCATGAGTAAAATTGTGGCCAGGAAGTTGTTCACAAACAAACAAAACAAACAAGACAAACAAACAAACGGACAAACAGGGGCGAAAACATAACCTCCTTCCAACATCGTTGGCAAAGGTAATGAAGCTGTGGTCTGTTGGTAACGTCCTTGCCTGGTGATTGCCAGACTGGGGTTCGAGTCGCGCCTGTGAGCTAAGATCAGGGCCTTTGGGTGGGAGTATAGGTTTACCTGCTGAGTAGAGAGCTGGCTGGTGATCTGAGCAGATATGGCTACCGTGTGGGAACCCGTTTGAAACCCAGTGCCCTACCCTATCGTCCATTTCTTGCTGCATTGAGTAAAGCATAAATGTAACATGCTCAATAATGCTAAGCGATACTATTCTCCTTATTCACTTGTTACAAAATTTAAAAACTACTCAAAATATCTGTTTTAATATTCTAAAACATATTAAATTTGATTTTTCCTGAATACCTCAATAACTGTTTCAATATACTGTGTCCAATTTCTTCAGAATAGCACTTACTTTGAACACACACATGCATATATTTGCATATTGTCTTTGAGTGGTTCCCCCTTGGGGCTCTGATCCCGAGGTATAAGAGAGAATCCAGATATTAAGGTATTGAAATATATGGCTTATCTGGATATATAATACTGTATATATATATATATATATATATATATATATATATACATAAGATAAAAAGCTTCCCCAATGATATCAGACGTGTATAAAAATATACGTATTTTTGTACATTCCATCAAATTTCACAAAATCCATATATATATATATATATATATATATATATATATATTTATATATGTATGTATGTATATATATAAATATATATATATATATATATATATATATTTATATATATATATATATTTATATATATACATACATATATATATATATATATATATATATATATATATATATATATGTATGTATGTATATATATAAATATATATATATATATATATATATATATATGTATGTATATATATGAATATATATATATATATATATATATATATATATATATTTATATATATATATATATACATAAATATATATATATATATATATATATATATATATATGTATATATATATATA
>NC_090725.1:331230546-331235546 GCF_036898095.1 Palaemon carinicauda | reverse complement strand
CATAGCATATATATATATAAATATATATATATATATATATATATATATATATATATATATATATACATATATAGATAATGAAGCTACCTCCTCACCATGAAATAAAGAAAGATCTCAGCATACAAAATCCAGTCCAAAAGATGCAAGAGTAAACTCATGAATTATTCCATACAAAACGAACGCACCACATAAACATACACTCGAGTTGAGGATAGCCTGAGGCGCCCCGAACTTCCAGACTTTCCAGTTAGGTTCCAGTCATGCTCTGGAGTCCAGTCAGGAGAGACGAAGATCTTCCGTTGGAGAACTCAGTAAGCCATAGACTAGTTCGTCCTTGGATTGGATTGAAGAAGGTAATCAACTGATTTGATTAGGTTATTTTAATGGTATTCTTTTCCGTGTTTGTGCTTACTCTGGTTGTATTCATGTTTTTATAAAACTGTTTGGTTTGTGTTTGTTTTGGAACAGTAATATATACTTATACATATCTGTATACACATATACCCTTATATACCATGTATGTATGTATGTATATATATATATATATATATATATATATATATATATAGTATATATTATATATATATATACACACACACATATATATATATACATATATATATATATATATATATATATATATATATATATATATATATATATATAAGTTTATGCACATATGCATATGTTCAGTATATATATATATATATATATATATATATATATATATATACATATATATATATATATATATATATATATATATATATATATATATATATATATACATATATATATATATATATATATGTATATATATATATATATATATATATATATATATATATATATATATATACATATATTGGTAAAGTTAGAATAACTATAAAGAGTAAACAACTATTTAAACCTTTCACTATCTCTTTAAGAAGATTAATAATACTAAGAGCTTCCTTTATGAGAGACACACATGCATTACAGGTCTTCAACTTTCAAACATTCGAATTGTACACATTCGAATCACAAACATTGAACTTACAAACATTCAGAAACACAAACACAAATCATATATCTTAGATTTTGTATCAAAACAATATTATGTAATTATATAATTGAATTTATAGAACTTCAAAAGTTTAAACTCGCAGCAAATGTTCTTATGTTGAACAGGCTGACATAAGTCTTTTTTTATAGTTTATATATGAAGTATATGCTTTAATGTTGTGAATGTTTTTAAAATGTTTTATCTTAATTGTTCGTTACTTCTTATATCGTTTATCTATTTCCTTATTTCCTTTCCTCACTGAGCTATTTTTCCCTGTTGGAGCCCTTTTGCTTGAAGCTGAAGCGTCGTGCTTTTCCAACTAAGGTTGAGGCTTAGCTAATAATAATAATAATAATAATAATAATAATAATAATAATAATAATAATAATAATAATAATAATAATAATAATAACCTTGTTATCCGCCTGGTAATCCAAACGCATTTAGATTTCTATAAATTATAACTGTTTATCGTTTCAGAGTTTGATAATTTTCCCCCGGGTCAAACATTACCAATTTACATTTCCTTTTCATTTTTTCTCCATTATTTTCTTTCTTAATATTTTTTTTTCTTTTTTTTTTTTGCTTCATTCCGGACTGGGCTAGATAAAGATACTAGTTCTATTCTCACTGGCTTTTCAATTTATGAAAGAGAGTGTATTATTAATGATATAGATATTTGTGGAGGGTCATTATTATTATTATTATTATTATTATTATTATTATTATTATTATTATTACTTGCTAAGCTACAACCCTAGTTGGAGAGCTTGATGCTATAAACCCAAGGGCTCCAATAGGGAAAATAGCCTAGTGAGGGAATGAAATAAGGAAAGATTAGTATGCCTGAGCACACCCTCAAGCAAGAGAACTCTTACCCCAGACAGTGTAAGACCAAGGTACAGAGGCTATGGCACTACACAAAACTAGAGAACAGTAGTTTAATTTGGGAGTGTCCTTCTCCTAGAACAGCTGCTTACCATGGCTAAAGAGTCTCTTCTACCCTTACCGAGAGAAAGTAGCCATTGAACAATTACAGTGGAGTAGTTAACTCCTTGAGGGAATTAGAATTTTATGTTATCATAGTGTTGTCAGATGTATTAAGAAAGAGGAGAATATGTAAAGAATAGGCTAGACTATTCGGTGTATATGTAGTCAAAGGAAAAATGATAAATAACCAGAGAGAGGTCCAACGTATTACTATCTAGCCAGTTTAAAGCCCCAATAATTCTCAAGCGGTAATATCTCAACGGGTGGCCGTTGCCTTGGTTAACCTAATACATTATATTTTCTTTGATCATCCTTATGTTTTTTTTAAATAATTCTACTTTGTTTCATTTCAGGACCTGTATTGTGGCTTTGAAAGACATGTTTTTGATGACAGGTATTATCTCTTACGCATTACGTATGTAAACTGTTACTCTTACGTATTACGTATATAAACTGTTACTCTTACATTCATTGCGTATGTAAACTGTTACTCTTACGCATTACGCATGTAAACTGTTACTCTTACGCATTACGTATGTAAACTGTTACTCTTACGCATTGCGTATGTAAACTGTTGCTCGCACGCATTACGCATGTAAACTGTTACTCTTACGCATAATGTATATAAACTGTTACTCTCACGCAATACGTATGTAAACTGTTTCTCTTACGCATTGCGTATGTAAACTGTTACTCTCACGCAATACGTATGTAAACTGTTTCTCTTACGCATTGCGTATGTAAACTGTTACTCTTACGCATTGTGTATGTAAACTGTTACTCTTACGCATTGCGTATGTAAACTGTTACTCTTACTTCATTGCGTATGTAAACTGTTACTCATACGCATTACGTATGCAAACTGTTACTCTTACGCAATACGTATGTAAACTGTTTCTCTTACGCATTGCGTATGTAAACTGTTACTCTAACGCATTACGCATGTAAACTGTTGCATCATAGAACTACAGTATATCACAAGTCTCTTCTTATAGTTTATATATGAAAGACATATTCTTATGTTGTTCTGTTTTTAAAATATTTTACTTTGAATGTTCATACTTCTCTTGTAGTTTACACATTTCCTTTCCTCACTGGGCTATTTTTCCCTGTTACAGCCCTTGGGCTTTTAACATCCTGCTTTTCCACTAGGGTTGCAGCTTAACTTGTAATAATAATAGTAATAAATATCTTATTTTAATTATTCATACTATTCTTGTAGTTTATTTATTTCCTTATTAGCTTTCCTCACTGGGCTATTTTTCCCTATTAGATCCCTTGATCTTGTAGCATCCTGCTTTTCCAACTAGGGTTGCAGCTTAGCTTGTAATAATAATAGTAATAAATATCTTATTTTAATTATTCATACTATTCTTGTAGTTTATTTATTTCCTTATTTGCTTTCCTCACTGGACTATTTATCCCTGTTAGATCCCTTGGTCTTGTAGTATCCTGCTTTTCCAACTAGGGTTGCTGCTTAGATTGTACTACTACTACTACTACTACTACTACTACTACTACTAATAATAATAATAATGATAATAATAATAATAATAATAATCGAATTAATTAGAAATTATTAGATCTTAAGTTATAGATATACATTGTTTTTGTCTCATAATAGTTGAAACTATCTCAACTTAAAGTCAATTCTTTTTAAAGAGGCAGATTTGCACAGACTCGCAGGGGTGCCCTTTTAGCTCACAAAAGTTTCCTGTTCGCTGATTGATTGGACAAGAATATTCTGACCAATCAGATAGCAAGAAACTTTTCCGAGCTAAAGGGGCACCGCTGCGAGTCCATGCAAATGCGCCTCATTAAAAAAAATGAGTATAGTTAATTAGCAAGTTTGCACTAAACTAACTCAAAGCTTATGACAACTTAGTTACTTAGCAAGTTTACATTAACCTAACTCAAAGTTTATTTGTGTTTTCTAGTGAGGACTCTACTCTTCATGACAACAGGCTCAGTTTATGCAGTTAGTGACTCCGCAAACTTTAACCTGTTTCAAAAAGTGAATCAGCTTGCCATGGAAGAGACAGATCTTCAGAATCACAGGTAGAATTCAGTTGCCTTTTGAATTATTTCTTTTGTTTATGTACGATGGCATCACAAACTTCCGTTAGGTTGACTATGTTGACGATGTCAGTTCTAGGTCGTTTAGTGAGGAAACAAAGCTAGTTTTATTATAGCTCCTCCCCCTTGCTCAACATATCTTGCCATTATTATGCTTTCCCAGCATTTAAAGAACCATCTAATTACTGTACAAGAAGAGGAGAGCTGCAGGACTGCATAATTTGGGAGTAAATAGAGAGCGTGGTCTTGTATACAAATACTGATGAGAAACTGTCAAACCAAATTACACCCACCTAACCTAAGGGTTGGGCCTACTTAACCCTTTTACCCCCAGGCTATTTGGAACTTTCCAACCCTTTACCCCCAGGGGTTATTTTTTTTCAAGCACATTTTGCAGTATATATATATTTTTTTTAAATTGCTCTAACAGCCTTAATTTTCGTCATAGAGAGGTCAGGTTGGTCTCATTCTCTTGGAAAATGCCTGAAGTTTCTCAAAAAATGATAAAAAATATGCCAAAGAAAATTTAAATAGCAGTTTTTTGCAAGGACGTACCGGTACGTCCATGGGGGTAAAGGGATGAGTATTGTGAAACGTACCAATACGTCCTTTTGGGGGTAAAAGGGTTAATTTGGCTCCCTGTCCCCTTACCTCACATGGAAAGGTGGAAAACTACTCCTCAAAGCAAAATACAACTTTTGGTTAGCCATGTCATTTACAGACGATTGCAATGTACATGAAAACGTCCAATATCCCAAAAAAATATGCGAATCAACCACTTGCCATTTTTTGCTTTCCCAGCATTTAAAGAACCTCCTAATTACTGTACAAGAAGAGGAGAGCTGCAGGACTGCATAATTTTCTAGTAAATGGAGAACGTGCTCTTATA
>NC_090725.1:331220546-331225546 GCF_036898095.1 Palaemon carinicauda | reverse complement strand
TATTATTATTATTATTATTATTATTATTATCTCAAAAGTTATTATTATTATTATTATTATTATTATCATTATTATTATTAGTTAAGCTACAACCCCAGTTGGAAAAGCAAAATGCTATTATTATTATTATTATTATTATTATTATTATTATTATTATTATTATTATTATCATTTTTTTCTTAATTAGCTAAGCTACAACCCTAGTTGGAAAAGCAGAATGCTATTATATTCATTATTATTATTGTTATTATTATTATTATTATTATTATTATTATTATTATTATTATTATTATCAACATACATTTGTAAAAACAATAAAAAGGCATTGGTAAAAGACATAAGCAACAATAAGATAATTCAAAATTTCAAATAGTAATTAAAACACTTTTCTGCTGAAAGTAGAATTATCTAGTTTTAGATTTAGTTTGAATAGTAATTCAAACATTTAATCTGAAGATTGATGATAAACTCTTCTTCTTCTTCTTCTTCTTCTTCTTCTTCTTCTTCTTCTTCTTCTCATTACAGAGAGTCGAATGAAGGTAATTGACTTCACCTTTCCCCATTTCTCGTCCGGGCTACTGTTGATCTCGAGGTACCCCAAGGTGAAGAGTAGGGCCCTTGCTGTTCTTAGCCCATTTCCTCAAGAGGTAAGAAGTTCACACACACACACACAGACACACACACACACACACACACATATATATATATATATATATATATATATATAAATATATATATATATATATATATATATATATATATATATATATATATATATATATATATATATATATATTCAAATAAGCCATATATTCTAATACCTTAATGCCTGGGTTTTCTTACCAAGCTCGGTATTAGACTCCCAAGACAAAACCACTCAAAGACAATAGCATCTGACCAGCCGGGAATCGAACCCTGGTCCAGGGAACTGGCATGACCCGGGTTCGATTCTCAGCTGGTCAGAAGTTCAAGAGAATATGCAAGAATAATGATTATTCATTTAGAAATGGGTATATAAAGATGAAACCCAAAAACTATACAGAACTGATGAATGTGACCTATAATATTCAGCAATTAATGTCTCATCTGTTGTCTTGTACATGTACAGGTCTGGTTTAGCATATGTGCAGCTGTTCTCCTAATTGGCCCAGTCATCTACGCGGTCTCGAATCTCCCGACAGACCATCAGAAACGCGACGCCAAATATAGCTTCCAGAGATGCGCTTTCAACATGTTTCGCAGTTTTGTCATTCAAGGGAACTTCATCCGTGGAAGGAGATGGTCACAGAGGTGGATTCTCTTCTGCTGGTATATCTTCTGCCTCATTTTCTACGGTAAATCTAAAACAGGAATTATCCTCTTTAATTTAGGGTTGTGGGAGCCAATGTGGTAACGTCCCTGACTGGCAGGGTTGCCCGGTTGGCCTTTTTTCGGGCCAAAAGCTTCAAATTTGGCCTTTTTGAAATACATTTCAACATTAAACATCATTCATTTCCAGCTTTGTACTCTGGGATGTTGACAGCTGTGTTGGCCATCCCTACATACGAGACACCAATAGATTCCTTGCAGGATCTCCCAAGAGCCATCAAGGAGGGATTCACTCTAAGCATTGCGAAAGGAACCAGCTATGAGCACTATTTCAAGGTATGTTCATCTTCATTATCTTTTCCTACGCCTATTGACACAAAGGGCCTCGGTTAGATCGGCAGTCGTTCATATCTTGAGCTTTTAGTTCAGTACTTTGCCATTCATCAACTCTAACTTAACGCTTCATAGTTCTTAGCCATGTATGCCTGGGTCTTCCAACTCTTCTAGTGCCTTGTGGAGCCCAAGTAAAAGTTTTGTGGAGCTTAGTTAAAGGGTTTGTGGAGCCCAGTTGAAAGTTTTGTGGAGCCCAGTTGAAAGTTTTGTGGAGCACATTTGCAAGTTTTGTGGAGCCCAGTTAAAGGTTTTGGGGAGCCCTGTTAAAATTTTTGGGGAGTCCATTTGAATGTTTTGTGAAACCCAGTTAAATGTTTGGTGAAACCCGGTTAAAAGTTTTGTGGAGCCCAGTTAAAAGTTTTGTGGAGCCCAGTTAAAAGTTTAAGATATGTTCAGCATGAGCCAAATGACAATTAAGTATCGAGTTCATCTTTTTCCCCTGGGGAAATATATAGCTTAAGCTTTTGAGGGGAATAAACTACCAACATAAATTGAACTATACTAAAGTAAGATTATTATTATTATTATTATTATTATTATTATTATTATATTACTAGCTAAACTACAACCCTAGTTGAAAATTCAGGGTGCTATAACCCCAAGGAAAAAAATAGCCCAGTGAGAAAGGAAATAAGGAAATAAATAAACTATATGAGAAGTCATAAACAATTCAAATAAAATATTTTAAGAACAGTAACAACATAGAAACAGTTCTTTCATGTAAACACTATGAAAAAAGACTTATATCAGCTTGTTCAACATAAAAACATTTGCTGCAAGTTTGAAAGCTTTGACTTCATCAATTTTCATTAAAGACTTGTTTTCCAGACTGTTCAAGCATGAGCCAAATGACAATTAGGAATCAAGTTTACCCTTTTTCCCTCAAACTGAAACTTAGAAGCTTTTGAGATTGACAAAAGTTGAACATAAACTAAACTATAGTCACTGCAAAGATTCCTGGCGAAATAAGCCCCACCCCATAGTGACGTCATAACCAACCGTGTTGTCTCCTGCGTTAAGCGGTCACACATTGTAAGGGGATGTATTATGACCGCTGCTAACGGGGGAGACAGCGTGATTGGCTGTGACGTCATCAGCGGGTGGAGCTTATTTCGCCCGGAATCTTCGCAGCGACTATAGATTAATGCAATATTAGACTTCATCAATTTTCATAATGGAATTGTTTTCCAGACTGCTACCGAGGGTATTATAAAAGAAACTTGGAAACTATTCAACCACGAAGAACCATCGAAAAGTTTTGTTGATAATTCTTGGGAAGGAATAACAAGGGTAAGTATGTCCTTTTTTCATTTTGTGCCGTAGCTAAAAACTTCATTAGGATTGTATTCAATATAGTAGTGCATTTTCCTTTGAAAACATTATTAAATGTATACATGCTCAATAGCCAAAGCTGTAGTGAACTATGAAACTGTGAAGTTAGATCACTACAATCAATTTTGGAAATTTCATAGTGGATTGTTTCATTCAGCTGAGATCCACATGTTATTTACAACTCTGAATATTTTCAGATAACACTAAGGTAGAAATATGAGGTCCTGTTGTCGTATGTGGCCGATCTGTAAAGATTCTTATATTTATGAGTGAATAGAAAGGGTTTCATTAAAAACAATTGCTGTGCTTGTGGTATTTACTTTACAATTGAGCTTCTCAATAACTTCCGGTAAAAATATGAGGTCCTGTTGTCGTATGTGGCCGATTAGTGAAGTTTTTCATCTTTATGAGAGAGTAGAAAGGGTTTCATTAAAAACAATGGCTGCCTCATTGGTATTTACCTTACAATTGAGCTTCTCAATTGTTCGAATTTTATTTCTTTCGTCAGTCCTACATAACACTGGTAGCTGTGCTGCTGTTGGACATCAGTAGCGGGGAGAAAATGCATATAATTTCTGTAATTTTACTATAAAAATAAACTGTCACAATAGGTATTCAAGACTACTACGCATTACGGGAGGATACCGTGGTGTTCCTTTCATCTTCAGGCAAAGTCTGGATGGCCGTAGCCAGGCCATATGATACCTTCCCCACTGTTAAGAATTGGTCGTAAAAAAAAAAAAAAAAAAAAAAAAAAAAAAAAAAAAAAAAAAAAAAAAAAAAAAAAAATCGTGGAATAAATGTTGCGAGGCATTTACCGTTTTAAAAACATATATATTGACGTTAAGGAGTGATATTACGGTCCCCAACCCGTAAAATATAATAACAAAGTATAGGAAAATTACGGTCGCCTGTAATTTACTGAAATACGGGTGAGAACTGTATATTTTTACGGAGAATTTCCGATTGAAATTACGTTTTTTTTTAACGGTGTATAGAATGTCATTCAAATACAGTGTAATTAGAAATCCACCACGAAGGAAAAAATAAAAAAATATTAATTTTAAAGGTAAAAGAGAACGACTATAGTCAATTTCTTTTAATGAGGCGCATTTGCACTGACTCGCAGCGGTGCCCTTTTAAGCACGGAAAAGTTTCCTGATCGCTGATTGGTTAGAATTATCTTGTCCAACCAATCAGCGAGAAGGAAACGTTTCCGAGGTAAAAGGGCACCGCTGCGAGTCGGTGCAAATCCGCCTCGCTAAAATAAATTGACTATAGAGAGTCAGATATAGATATGCAGACAGACATTCACACATACACAGATTCAACCCTTCCCACCCCCTCCCCTTTCCTAACAACTTCATTATTATTATTATTATTATTATTATTATTATTATTATTATTATTATTATTATTATTATTATTATTATTAATGGCATTATTATTATTATTATTATTATTATTATTATTATTTTATTATTATTATTATTATTATTGTTATTATTATTGGCATTAATATTTATTATTATTATTATTATTATTATTATTATTATTATTATTAGCATTAATATTTATTATTATTATTATTATTATTATTATTATTATTATTATTGGCATTAATATTTTTCATTATTATTATTATTATTATTATTATTATTATTATTATCATTATTATTATTATTATTGGCATTAATATTTATTATTATTATTATTATTATTATTATTATTATTATTATTATTGGCATTAATATTTTTTATTATTATTATTATTATTATTATTATTATTATTATAATAATCATCATTATTATTATTATTATTATTATTATTACTAATATTTTTATTATCATAATTATTATTATTATTATTATTATTATTATTATTATTATCACCCTTCCTCAGGTTCTTGATGAGAAAATTGTCTTCATCGGCGACAACGGTTACGCCAAAGCCTTTGAGCGCATAT